>NW_017962924.1:0-229584 GCF_001661345.1 Ascoidea rubescens DSM 1968 | reverse complement strand
AATAATAATAATAATAATAATAATAATAATAATAATAATAATAATAATAATAATAATAATAATAATAATAATAATAATAATAATAATAATAATAATCATAATCATAACCAACCTAATGATCAAATTAAAGAAGATATTTCAGGTTCAAAACATGATTACATTGACGATTATTTTTCTCACAAAGTAAATCTCCAACTTCCTAAAAGATCAAATAAGTTTGGTGAACCCACTACCGAAATAAATATATTTAATGTTACTTCAAAAAATCATTCAATTCCATCTTTTAATAGTGAATCTTATCAGAAAAAAATTTCGGAATTTAAAAAAAGTGATAATAGCAAAAAATTTAATCATGATTCGTCTTGTAATATCATAAAGAGGCCTGAAGAAAATGAACCTGAAAGTTACCATTTTGAACCAAGAAAGCAGATTAGTCTTTTGAAAAGTTTTGATCAATCAATTGCTATTCAAAGGCAAAACTCAGAACTATTGGTTAACGGATTAGGTAGCTCTTTGATAATCAACCCTAATATTTTATCAAAGCTGAATTTTACTAATTTTGAAGGCATAGAAGAGAATATTGAAGCAGAAAGCATTACCTCACATTTTACTAATGATTCTCCCAATAATGATCATGAAGACGATAGTTTTAGTACAGATGAAAGCGATGGAGACAATGAAAGTATTGATGATCTGCCATTAAAAAAGGTAGAAGAAATACGATCGACTTTTAATGCTAAAAGGAATCTTGTTGATACTGATAATTGTTTAGGTCATACGAATTTACTTAAAAATTCTTCTTTAGAGATATCTAGTTCAAACTCAACATTTTTAGATGATGATGATGATGACGATGATGACGATGATGACGATGACAATGATGACGAAAATAATGATAATGACGATGATTTATATGATGATTATCCTGAATATCCAACTTATAATTTCGGTGGAGTCAAAAACTCGTATTTTAGAAATGGGACTGGGAATAATATAAACTCATTAATGGTGCCGTTGAATTTGGGTTTAAATAGAGTCTCGAATATGATTGAAGATTTTTCGGATACAGGCTTTGTAACTGGTGAAAGAAATGATGATTCTGAAAGAGTTGTTGAATTCAGTGAAGATGAAGATGAGGACGAAGAGTATAATGCAATTCCTCAATCTAACAAACGCAAAAGTTCAATGAGATTGAATAAGAATACTATTTCAATAATTTTACCTCGACGTTCTGATCAATATTCACCCAAAAGAACTAGAAGGCATTCAATGTCACTAGATACAAAACCTGTTTTAATAACTCCCCAAAGAAGAGTAAATTATGAACTTCCAGGAAATAATTTTCAAAGAAATTCAATAAAAAGTTTTGTTGCCACTACTCCGGTTATATATAATAAAAGCCCTAATAATAATAATAATAATAATAATAAGGTACTATTTTCTGATGAAAGAAAAGTATCCACGTCAATTCTAGTAAAAGATAATGTTAATGAAGGCGTTAAATTTAAAATAAGTAATGGTAATATGAATGGAGTTTCTCAAAATAAAAAAACTCATTTCCCAGATGCAGTAATTAATAAAAAAAAAACTCACAGGTCATTACCGAAAACACCATTACCTATAGCAGATAATTCCCAAACTGAAATCAGTTCTTCCTTTATTGATTTGAGCGATGTTGAATACGACGAAGGTTATGGTGGTTATTATGGCAACAATGATTTTAAAAAAGATTCTATTAGCTTTGTTTCTAATTCTGTTTTAAATTCTAGTCCAATTTTAGAGAAAAAAGATATAAACCCAAATCCTAAAGTTGAAAATAGATTCAGTTTGAATAACAATGATATTACAACAAAGAAGATTAACTTTGGGTTGGATTTAAATAGTTCAAAGGTTATGTCGCAACCTAAAAAAGTGGTTAGTTCAAATTCATCTTCCTGCACCCATCTATCGGATATTAACACTGCAACTTTCAATTTAAATATTTCTGAATCTTCAATGTTCAACAGAAGAAAAAATAAGTTAAATCAAGCCAATCTGACATTGTTAAATTTTCCGAAATCTCCTAATACCAATAAAATAAATTAAACTCGAATATACAAGATCAAAACAATACAATCATCTTTATTTCAAATTATTCACTTTTCATGCTTCAAATGTTTTTTTATGCTTTTCTACTTATTTATTTATTTACTTATTCGTTTTTTATTTTGTTTTCGGATTTTCTAAAAATGAAATGCAATTTATTTCAGCTTATAAAGAATGTTTTTCAAGATTTTAATTAAAAATTAAATTTTTGTTTGATTTCTCTTTTACAGTTTACCTGTTCAGTTTATTCATCACCTACATTTTAATAGTTTTTATTTTTTTTTTGACAATCTTTTCAACGAATTTTCAGTTTTGGCGTTAACTTTAAGTTTTTCTTATTTATTTTATATTTTTTATATTTTCATTACATCATTCTTTTATCATTTTATCCATTTTATATCACTATATATTCATTCAATTACGAATTTCATTCACATTCTGTGAGGTCACAATTCTGTAACAGCATGCATACTTCGAATATAAAATGCAAAAGTGCATAGATGCATTTAAAACATATTCATGCGTGAGCTTGAGATTTATATTTTGCTATTTTTGGAAAAAATGCTGTTTATACTGTCCCATAAACAAAGGGCCGACTCACATGTATAGTTGCTATATAATTAGAAGGTAGGCTTTTGAACGCAATAAAGGTTAACAGAAACTAAAAAACTCTTTGGAATTAAACAACTCGAAGTGATTAAACTGATTAAATTTTGTAGAAGGTGAAATGGGGTAGTCAAAAAAATAAAGAAAAATGATTTAGAACGAACTCTGATGATTAAAAAATTAACAAAAAAAATTAACAAAAAAAGTATTGGGATATACTTGAGAAATAATAAAAAATGATTAGAGAAGGACAAAAAGTATTAAAATAGAAAAAAAGCTGTAAAATATATAATTGTAAAAGAAACAGTCAAAAACTTTTTGATATTCTCAAAATTCTTAAATTGTTTTTCTTACAGATCTTGATGGCTGGTTATTGTTTTATTTATTTTGGTTTTAGTGTTTTCAGATTGATTTATTTTACCAAAACTAAAAATTTATAGCTTGATTAATTGTTGATGGTCTTGCCCTATTAAGATCTCCATTATATCTGTCAGAATCAACATCGTTATTTATAAAATTAAAGTCTTCCAGATTATTATCATGTTGGAGACGTATGTTTTCATCTGCGTTTAAGTTTTCTGAATTTCTGGATTTTCTCCAATTCCATGGAGCGAGTTTTGAATTTCTTTTTGTTTCATTCGATTTTTTTTCGCTTGCACGAGCAACTGCTTGATTATTTAATTCGTCATCTGGATTACCATTTTTAGAAACCCATAAACCCTCAGAGTTAACATATCTAACTTCTTTTTTAGATTTATAGTACTTGAACCAAATAAAGAAGAAAGTTGATAAAAGTAAGAAGAAGCCAATTATACCAACAACACAGCCAATAACAATTTTTTTGTTTTTAGAAGATAGACCACCATCTGAAGTAACAGAATTGTTCTCTTCGACAGAGTATGTTGCTACAACGGTTGTTGAAGTAACATATGTTGAAGTTCTTGTTAAATTTTCAATTGTTTGAGTGGTTGAAACGTTAATAATAATAGTTTGATCTCGATTATTAACAGTTGTCAAACCTTCAATAATATCCGATGGTGTTGAAACGATTGTAGTAACAACAGTAGTTCTACTAATTGTCGTTGATGAAGAGATTGAATATGATATTGATTCAGAGCTTGATTCGGAGCTTGACTGTGAACTTGATTCAGAGCTAGTACTTGAACTACTCAGAAATGAAGGAGATGGGGATGCAAGTGACGATGATGATGAAGAGGAAGAGGAGGAAGAATCGGTGATGGTTATCGAACTTCTGGAACTAGAAGAAGTTGATGATGATTCCAGTCGAGAAGATGATTCTTCAGTAGATGATTCATCACTGGATGATGATGAGGTTATTGTATTAGATCTAGAAGTGGAAGATGTAGAAGATGTTGATTCTTCAGTATTAGAAGATGTGGAGGATGTAGAAGATGCAGAGGATGTTGATTCTTCACTATTAGAAGATGTAGAAGATGTAGAAGATGTGGAGGATGTTGATGAAACAGATATAGCACGAGAGGTCAGAGAAGTCAGAGAGCTTTCTTCATCTGATGTGGAAGAAGTAGTTGTGGTTGACGAAAGTGCTCGAGAGTTGCTTGAAGCACTTGAGGTACCTGAAGTACTTGAAGCGCTGGGAGTAGTTGAGGTTGAAGAAACTGAAGAGTCAGTATCTATAATAGTAGAAGAGGGAGAACTAGAGGATATGGATGTTGAATTTAAGTCTTCATCAGCTCTTTTTGCAATTATAGGAGAACCTAAATGAAGATTATTTAAATCGACATTATTGTTATTGTTATCGTTGTTATTATTGTTATTATTGTCATTGTTATTATTATCATTGTTATTATTATTATTTTTGGAATCCTTATTAATATTGAATCTTGGAGTTGCAAAGTCTTCGATTAGGAAAGATTTTGACAAAATTTGGATGCTCTTTTCAGTTTTCAATTTAATTTGAAATTCATCTTGTTCTTCATCGTCATTGTCATGATTTATAAAGCTTTTGATGTTCATATTTGGGTTGTCATTGTTTTTATTTTTATTATTGATGTTGTTGTTATTGTTGTTGATAATAGTTGATAAGAAATTTAGATTTAGTTTTGATTGAAAATTTGATTTTAATTTTAGTTTTGGAAGGTTTAAATTAAAAATAGAGGTGAAAAGAGAAGTGAATTTTGAATTTTGGGTTTTATTTAAATTTAGATCATTATTATCGGTAATTTCATTATTGTTATTATTATTAGAAGGGGCGGCAATATATTTGATATTTAAATGGTTATTTAATATATCAACCAAGTTGATGAATAAGTTCTTGAAAGACAATTTTAGAAATCTTAATAGATTTTTAAAATTTTCCAACTCATGGTTAATATCAAGAGGCAAATTTAAATCAGAATCTCGATTCGAATTGTTATTGTTATTGTTATTGTTATTGTTGTTCTTTCTGATGGAATTAATTTGTTGTTGAATTTTGATTTTCAAGTTATTTTGATCGTTGAGTTGGAGTTTTAAATTAGATAGATAATTTTGATAATTTTGTAGTTTTAGTCTATTGATGTTGTCAGTGTAATAAGATTGGTCGAAATGATTTGTTTTGGGAAAATTGATTAAATAATCTTTGTCATCATTATCGTGATTGTTGTTGTCAGTAATGGTATTGTTATTATAGTTGATGTTTTTGTTAGATAGAAACAAAAAAAATAGGAGAGAGAAAATAGAAAAATACAATAATATTAAATAGAATAGTTTAGATTTATTGGATTTCTTTAATTTCTTTACCAGATTATGGTTTTTTTTAAAATTGAAATGTATGGAACTATTTTGTAATGATTTTTCATCATTAATGTAATTATTATTATTATTGTTATTGTTATTGTTATTGTTATTGTTATTGTTATTATCATTATTGTTATTATTATTATTGGGGAAATGAATGTATTGATTATTGTAAAATTTATTGGTTAAATGGTCATAATAATAGGGAGATAAATCTTTTGGAGAATTTGAAGGAGAATAATAAATTGTATTAGTCGATTGTAAAGAAACATTTGAAAAACTTCTTGAATGAGAGTTTTTATTGTGTTTGGTATTTGTAGTGTCGTTGTTTTTGAAGTTTGTTATTATAGGAGATAGAAAAGGCTTTGGAATAATGATATCTGAATGATCAGTTGTTTTTTCATGGTTGATATTATTATTTAAGTGATCCTTGGAGTGGATTATCAGAGTTGTGCTGATCTTCTTGTAGTGTTTATTTACACTTTCAACATCAAGAAATAAATTCATTGATTCATCTTTCATTTTCAATCAAACCAAAGAAAATGTAAAGAATAGAATGAAGTAGTGTAAACTAGGAGAAAGTGTTCTTGGCTATGGATATTAGCTTATAGTAATAATGCAAACAAAAGAATATATAAGTAGCCCCAGCCAGTAGATAAATGAGTATAATATAAAAGATGTGGAAGAACAAAAGATATGAAAGTGGAAGAAAAGAAAAATGTAAAAGCTATCAAAGACCAGAGAATCTCCTTGACGAAAAAATGGAACTGGTTGAAATCGCTTTCATTGAGACGAAAGAGTTGGAGTAATTGGAAAGATTGAGAGAAATTCCAACCAAAAAGACAAATTACTTGAGCAAGACCAAAAGGACCACAGTTGGAAGTAGTTGAGCTTCTTGAAACAGGAATTCTGTAGAATCAACCGAAAAGCAGGCACAGCCGCAAACAGCAGCGAGAGAAGGCAGCACCGGCGGCACACGCAGCAGCACAGGAAGAGGACCACACAGAAGCAGCAGCAGCAGCAGAAGAAGAAGCACAGGCACCACAGACACCAGGCGACTTCCTTGTCTTTTCTCGTGGTCCTGGTCTGCTTCTCAAAACTGTTTTGAGATCGCCGGCCGCTGTGCAGGTGCGTGAACATGCAGTGCTATATTTAGCATCCGCGGCGGAACACAGCCGCGGCAGTCCGGGCGCGGATGCGGCCGGCGTTTGAAGGGAGATTAGATTAGATGGGAGAGGTGGGAGCAGAAGTAGATTAGATGGTGATGCAGTGGATGGTGATGAGTAGCGAGCCTCGTTATATCGTTTGCAAGTGCCCCTCTTCTCTGAGGTCGCTTATGAAGTATTCCTTTATGCTGTCTATCATTCCGTCGGCGGAGTAGTGTATCTCGACTTCCCTGTCGTTCTTCAAGTGTTCTGCAATGAGTTTTTCCCAGTAGCTGTTGTCGTGTTGGGGTGTTCCTCCAGCTGGCTTTCGACCATTGCCCTTGACGCCTTGCCTGTCTGTTTTGAAGTACATCTTCAAAACTTCGACCAAGAAGTAGCCGATCAAGTTGTCGTTTTTCTCGATCAAATACATGTCGAAAAGCCTTTCGATCATTTCGATTTTGTGACTCTGAACTTGTTCAATATGCTCATTATCCTGTTCATTATCATTGCCATTATTTGCCTCTTGTTTTTGTTCTTTTTCTTTTTCAAAGATCTTTAAAAATTTCTGCTTTATTAATATTTCAATCAATCTAACAAATTCTTTATTGCTAAAATTCAATTCATTCACCAATTCATTATAGACAGTTTTTAGGTTCTTAGAGACTAGTCTAGTAAATCTATTGGCAAATTTCTCCATTTTGTTATTAAATTTATCTTCAAATCCACCTCCATTGAAGTATTCATTATTTGTTAACAATTCGCTCAAGAAATAGTCTTTACTGAATACTTTTAAGAAAATATTAAAACTCTTATATTCATCATAGTTTAAGTTTTGGAATATTAAATATAGTATTATTAATTTGTTAGGGTTATAATTAATTTTATAATCTTTATAGCTGTAGCAACTCTCTTTCAAATTATTAAAATTATCAAAATTAATTAACATTTTAAATAATTTATACTTGTTATAAACTATTTGTTCTTTTATTTCATTTTCATTTTTATTGATTTTAACTTTTTTATTAACAATTTTGTTAATATTATTGAATTCTTGGTTGATTAGTTTTAATGCTTTCTCATTTTTCATGAAAAACTCATTGTCCTCTTCATGTATAAATTCTTCGATTTCGTATGTTATTTTATCCATCTTTGAGTATAAATAATTTAGTTTGGTATTAATATTTTGCTCTCCATCATTATTCTTTTGTTTCAAATTTTCATAATATTCAATTGCGTTTTCAAGATTATCAAGCCCATCTAACTTCTTGATAAGAAAAATAATCTTGTTCTCATCTTTATTGCATTTATTTCCCTCATTGAAGTATTTAAAATTCAAACAAATACTTTTATATGTTTTCAAATCAACATTAAATTTGGTTGATATATTTGTCAAATACCAAATAATCCCACGAAAATTGACATTCGAATCCTTCATAACAAAATATGATGAAGAATTAGATGATAGCGATATCAAAGGCAAGTTTGTTGTAGATAAACCATTCCACCAATTTGGAAACTCTTTGTTGCTAAATTTTATCAATTTGTTCTTGCTATCAGCGTTATTGTTATAATTTGAAAAAAACGATGAAATGGATGAAGCAATCGATACAATTGATGGTCTTCTATTATTCTTTTTGAGGTTGTTATCATTGTTATTATCGACTTCATTATGTGTCAAGTTATCACTAGATTCATTATAATTGGAAAAGCTTTCATTGCTATGACTATAACTATTATTGTTAAAGCTAGATTTACTAAAATTACTGGTTTCACTGACCATACTAGTATTGAGATGATTTCCAATTGATGAATTTTCAGATATGGAAGAATTACTTGATAATGAAAATGTGGAAGAAAAAGGAGAGGGAGGAATTGAATTCAGATTGTATAGACTTGAATCATTCAGTGAGCTTGGATTTGATGAATTGATTTTATTACTTAAATCCGAGTTTAAACTCTTTAAAGATGAGGAATCATTAATTGATTTGAATGATACAGGCAATGAGTATCTCTTTTTTAGATATAATGAAGAATCCAGTGATTCATTAAGCAAGTAATCGTCAAAGTTATATTTTGAGGATGAAGAATAGTTACAAGAATAGTGGCTGTTGTTTTTCATTAGTTTATATGGTTTTTGTAGAACATCATCATTTGTATTGTATAGGTTATTTGATGAATGGCTATAAGGGACTTTTAAGTGATTATCGATTTTAAGTTTGTCATTGGAATGGTTTTTTGTAGATTGAGAATGGTTTTTCTTTATATTTGATAGTATAAATGATTGTTGTTTTTTCGAAAACTCGTTTAGCAAGACTAGTAAATTAATTTTGAAATTGGCTAAAAAATTTGAATTATCATTGTTTGTTGAATTTGAATTTGAAATCGAATTTGAATTTGAGTAATTTTTTGAGATATTTAAATGAGAAATTTCATTATTGATGAAAAATTGTAAAAATAAATCTAAATTTAATAAAGAGTTGAGATTGATGTGTTTATGTTTATAGATTGAGATGATATTGTTTTTCTTGTTTTTAGACGAGATGAGATTTAGGTTTGAGTTTAGGTTTTGTGGATGGTTTAGGTTTGAATTTAAGTTTGAAGTTGAGCTTGAATTTTTGAAGTATTTTGAGTCAGTAGTTGTTGGTAAATAAGAGCCATTTTTAGACAATAGTATGGATGAGTTGAAAGAATTTATGATAAAGTTGATCCAGAATTTAAGTAATTTGAAATTTGAGTTATTGTTTAGAGAGGATATAAAATTTGATAGATTTATATTGTTGAATTCACCTTGGTAGATTTCGTTGTTTATTATAAAGTTGATGTTTGAGTTAAATTCTATAGTTAGGTCTTTGGCATCGCTTGATAGGTTGTTGAAAGAGGATATGTTATTGTAGATTGAGGAATTTAGTAGTAGTTTTTTGTTTTCTAGTAATTTCAAGGTGTTTAAGTTTGAGTTTGAGTTTTCAGTAGGAGATGAAGAATTGTTTAAATTTTTGATTTTGGTTGAGGTTAAAGTTGATAATGTGTTTGACGGTGCATTTGACGATGTGGTTGAGTGTTGATTGGAGAGGGTTGTTGTTGAGTTGCTTTGTATTGTTTTTAGAGAGTTATTTGAGTTGATTGAATCATTTCTTAATAGATTTGAGTTGGAGGAATTTATAAACGTATCGTTATTTAATAGTTTATAGGAAGATTGGGATATTGGAACATTAAAACAGACGAAATCGTTTGGAATCTGATCATCATTGTAGTCAAGCTCGTTGTTGTTGTTGTTGTTATTTTTATTTTTATTTTTATTTTTGTTGTTGTTGTTGTTGATTTTTTTATTTGATAGTTTATTGTTTAGTTTTGAGTTTATATTTTTGAGATTGAAGATATTCTTTTTTTGTTGATAATGGATGTTTTCATAATTTGGTGATATTTTGCGATTATTATTATTGTTGTTGTTGCTGTTGTTGCTGTTGTTGCTGTTGTTATGAGTATGATTAATGTTATGGATATTTTTTGATTTAGTGTTTAATTTTAGTTTTAAAGGCTGATTAATATCATTGAGTGAATTGTTATTTGAATTATTAGAATTATTAGTGTTATTAGTAGTGTTGAGGAAATTATTATTAATTTTAATTGAAATTGTATCGGCGGTTGATGGATTATTATTAAAATTGACAGATTTGAAGGAAGCCTTTTTTGGGGAAGAAGGTCTATTTAAAGAATTTTTGTATTTATCATTTAAGATTGATTTTCTTGATGGAGATGAGAGAAGTTGATTAGTATTTTTGTTGAATTTTAAATCTTCAAAGATTTCATCTTGGTTCAAGTTGTAATTTTTCAAGATACTTGGAGGGTTGGCCAAAGTTGACATTATATATTAGAATAAAATGGACTAAAAGAATTGCAGAAATCAAAAAGTGAGGGCGTTTAATTTGGGAAAGATTGGCTGGATTGTGAATTGAACGATAAGCGGTTTGAAAAGAGAATGTATGTTAGGAGAATAGAACAGAATAGAATAGTGATGAAAGAGAGTGAGTAAATGAAAATCAATAATGATTTTGGTAATGTAGAGAGAGATGATTGGGAGGTGTTTGAGTGGTGTTTGAGTGGGATTGAGAGATGAGTGAGTGAAGAAAGGGTATTTGAAATAAACGAAATGGGAAGGTAGATTGGGAAAAGAGAAGGTGGAAGGTGTTCCCAGAATAGTGGGCGATAGTAGGCGATAGTAGGATATGTGAGTAGGCCAGGAAGTGACAGTGGTGGTTATAAAAACAGGAACTGAGATGGATATTTCAAATATAGAGCAACTGCAGCTCAAATAGAAATATATTTATATTGTTATATTGCAAATATCTGTTCAAACAGAACGAGAGAGAATAAATGGGAAAGTGCAGTAATGGAGGATTACTTATAAAAAAAGAGAATCGGTGCTAATTTTAGATTGGACGAGTTCTACGTGTGCAGGTGAAATAAACAAGGCAGAACCAGGCAATTTACAACAATTTACAACAATTTACAACAGTGCAAAACCTCGCAACTACTCGCAACGATCGACAACAACTGCAGCAGAATCTAGCGACGGAGTGAAACAAGTGCAGACAATACCCATGAGCCTGGGGGAATACGAGCCAGAGCTGAGCCGAGCACCACAGCACCCCCGGAACAGTGCACCACGGCCACAGCGCTCTGCGGCACTCGCCGAGCGTGCTGGAGCCAGCGCGCTTGCTTCCGGCACTCTTTGTTTGTTGTGCTTTCCCAATCCGTTGATCGTTAAATACCCGACTGTTACACGTGCATGGTATCTCATGTTCACTAGCAGGGCTGTTTTGTCAGAGCCCTGCTATGCTCTCTTGGATTCCCAGTCACACTAGCGCCGCTCTGCACGTGTGGTCTTTCTGGACCACGCGGCCTAACTTTGCACAGGGTAAGCAGAAGATCGCTGTGCTGGATGCAGGACGTACTTCTCAAAACGGACGCAGTCTTGTACCTGTTCACCTGACCTGTGTGTGGCCTGGAGGTTTTTCTTCATCTTCGCATTCTACATTGTGCTGAAAGGTCCTTCGTATCTGTTGAAGTTTGTGCTTACATCGAGTATACTACCAATACAAATATAATATAAGTATGTTTTTTTGTCTCTTCCAACACAAGTGTCGCCCTCCCCTGTGCTGCCCTTTTCCACCACACTCCCTTGTCTCAATACATCTTATCTTCCGATTCAATCTCCATTTTTCACTTTGATTCACTAACTAATTCATTCATCCGGTTCACCATCTCCTCAGAATGCCACCAAAAGTTCAACAATCAAAAGCTGCTAAGGCTGCCGCCGCCATGGCCGGTGGTAAAAAATCAAAAAAGAAGTGGTCCAAGAAATCCGTCAAAGATAAAGCTCAACATGTTGTTGTTCTTGATCAAGAAAAATATGACCGTATCATGAAAGAAGTACCAAACTACAGATATATCTCAGTCTCTGTTTTGGTCGATCGTCTTAAAATTGGTGGTTCAATTGCAAGAGTAGCCATCAAACAATTGGAAAATGAAGGTGTCATCAAACCAATCTCAAGACACTCAACTCAATTAATTTACGCTCGTGCCGCTGGTATTGACTAATCTATTTTATATCTATATCTATTATTATCCCATTGTTTAAGTATAATAACACAATTCCATATAATAAACATGCTATAAATATATTATAAACTTTATAAACATAATCATTATAAACTTTATAAATCAATATCACAATATTCATGAAACTACATTATCTTTCCATTTTCCTTTTCCAATTTTATTCATGTCACGTGTGTATATCTTCAACTGCCCTATAAATATTTTTTTTTTTCCATCTTAGATTTATATTTCACAATTTTTCGATTATGCCTTCTCTTTATTTTATTCCATCGCTAATAAGCTAATTGTCGTTTTAACAGTAATATTATAGTACGTTTTAATCACTTCATACTTCATCCACTTTTCTTTATATAAACTTTTATTAAAGAAATGATTTTAAATCTTTTTCTAAGGAAGTAAATGCAAGACAAATTAATAAGTTAGGAATTCTTCGTTTATGATCTTAAATAAATTTATATAATTGCAAAAAAAAAAAAAAAAAAAAACAAATGACAAATGACATGACATTAAAATTAATCTGTTTTTATTTTTTATTTTCTTGATTACTAATATTTTATATTCAGTTTGGTATGTCTTTACCTCTCCCTTCTTTATCCTTTGTTTATTACATAACTTTTCATGATGATAATTTCACATCTTTTTCTGGTGAATATAATGAGCCTTGGAAAATAACATGCATCACCAACTGATCAATTTTATTCAATATTATTCAATATTATTTAATTTACGTCCCATTCAATACTCTATAAATATCAATTTCATTTAATACTAACTTTCTACTTCATAAAGATTAATTACCATTATATTGCTCAATTGACTTATATTAAGGTATGTTTTTATTTCA
This sequence comes from Ascoidea rubescens DSM 1968, assembly GCF_001661345.1. Taxonomy (NCBI): domain Eukaryota; kingdom Fungi; phylum Ascomycota; class Saccharomycetes; order Ascoideales; family Ascoideaceae; genus Ascoidea; species Ascoidea rubescens. Next base: position 216,525 of record NW_017962924.1, on the reverse strand, counting down.
TTTAACTTAACTTAAATTAACTCAATCCAATTCTTTCTGATGAAAAAAACTACTATCAGTTCTGCTTCTGAATCAATTTTTCATGAAGACAACACCATACCAAAAGCTTACTATTTCTGATTTATCTTTTAATTTAATTTAATTTAATTTAATTTAATTTAATTTAATTTAATTCAGCTCAACTCAATTTAACTCAATTTATTCTCCCTCTATAGCTTCTCAAACTAACACACACACAGTCTCGCCAAATTTATAGCATCTATATACACAATACATTTCTCTCTTATTCCCATTTCGTTTTATGTAGCTTTTTTTTTGACTCCAGAAAACGAGCCTCGTTTCACTCGCCACACTTTCTTCTGCCATTCTCCTCGCTCTTTTCCACTTCCTACCCATCTCACTTTCCTAATAAGGTCTTTTGCGGCGGTGCACTTGACCTCGTCTAATTGGCCTTCTTCTCGACTCACCTATTTATATTTATATTTCATCTTCTTTGTATTGATATTTATGTCTATATTTATATTCATTACCATGACTTTCTATCGATCCACATCTCGATTGCTCTCATCTCATTGTCTCGTTTAACATTAACCATGTTTGCACCCACTATCCTTATAAATTATAATCTCTACCTGCTATTTTCTTTTCTTTCTCTCTTTCTCTCTTTATTTCTCGAATACTACTTAACATAATCTGCTTCAACACAACACAATATATTTGATTATTATCATCTATTAATTCCTCAATCCTCTTTTTTTTTTGTTTCTCTTTAGCTTGCTTTCTCCCATCTCAATTCAGAAATGTTCATACAGCCTCTACTCTTCTCGACCATTTGGTCTTTAACTTCAAAACTCATATCTGCTGCTTCTTCTGATATCTTTGATTTATATGCTACAACAACATCATCATCCTCAATTCAATTAAACCCACTCGGTGTTACCTCAGACAATGTAATAGCAATCGGTGCCGATGTAACAAAATTAGACATTCAAATTCTTGAAGATGGTAAAGCAAAAATTCAAAATACAAATTATTACCTATATGTTAACCAAGATAACCAATTAACCTACAATAGCCAAGGTTCTTCAATCTTTTTCATATCTGGTAAACATTTGCATTATAACGAATACTACACCTTTTTGGCTTGCTCAATATCTGACAATAACTATGAAATCTATCTCGATGATCAATCTTCGGCTTCTCCTTGCGATAGCCCAATTTCTTTCTCTTTCAGACCAAGAAAAACTGATAATAATAATATAATAACTAGCTATGTTCCATCTGCTTTAGGCTCGACTCAGACTAATTTCGATGAAACTATTTTTACTGCTGATTCAACTGATGATGGCTCTTTGGTTTTCACTTCTGATTCTGATGGAACAACTGGTCTCCCTTTAACTGCTGATGATAATGACGATGATTCAAATACAAATTCAGTAACTACAATTTATTCCACTAAAACCTTAGGTGGAGGCGTTATCCCAATTACTACTATTAGCGGCGATGTAAAAACCTCTTTATCAACTGGCTATAGTGTTTTAACTTATACAAGTACTGTTATGGTCCCAGTTACTGAGACATTCACTTCAAAAGGTCAAGATACAGTTATAATGGTTACAACATATTTAACTCCCCTAGAGACTTGTATTACTACAACAAGGCTTTCAACGATTTACTCTGCTGTTTCCACTGAAACTATAACTTATTTGACTTGTGCTGATGATGCTTGCAAAACTACTTTAACTTCCACTTTAGAATTGGTTCATGGTTCTACTCTTTACACAAAAACTTTTAAAAATGAATCATCCACTATTTCCCAAACCAGTTCCGGAAATCGTGCCCTTCCAACTTCTAATTCTGGAGATGATTCTGAAGATGATTCATCTTCAACTGAATCTAATACAAGATTTAACTCATTAGTCACTGTTTTCAGCTCTTTAACCTCTGTAGCTGGTAACTTCACTGATGAACTCTTTGGTAATTCAAGTTCTGCAAATGACGCTCATGTCTTGAAAGGATTTTCACTTGTTTCTTTGATTACTATATTTGGTTTAATATTAATTTAATCAAAAATCTAAGAAACAAATTTTCATTTTTTTTATTTTTTTCATTATTTTTATTTGATTCTTTTATGTGGTTTTTGGTTTTTTTTATTTACTAATGGTTTTTGCAACATGTAGAGAGACCTTCCATTGGTCATTTTGGAATTTTAATTGTTTTTTTATTCACAAATAGTTCTTTTATATTTCAATTTAACTAGATGGCAATATTTTTATAATCTCGTAAGTTTTCATTTGTTTTCTTAACTAAACTTTCCATCATTTTATCAAAATTGTAAACCATAGGTATCAAGCAAATATTCTTAAAACATTCAAACTTTTTAATAAATTATATATTTTTTAATAGTTTTGGTGTCTTTCAATAAATTTTTCAATTAAATCACCATCAGCGTTCCCATTACCACCGCCGTCAATGCCATTACTTATCCGTTTCTTCAAAGTCCCCTGCTAAAACATAATTGTTTAATGGTTAAATTGTAGCATTAATATCAAGGCTCACAGGATTCGATACAATACTTTTTGTAGTGTTGACCTCATATCTATTGATTCCATTGACATAAACTGTAGACATATTTTTATGAGTATTGCTATCAAAAATAGCTACTTCGATAGTTTTGCCATTTTCTATATCATTTGTCGTGTATTTTTGAAGATTTAGAGGGCAATGGTATATTTGAAGACGAAGAATTCCCTGATGTATCAATTTGAAGCCGAAATGCACTTTAATTTTGAAAATAAACCATTTTGGTTGTCAATAACACCTGTTTGACATTGCACTAGCTGTTAAAACCGTTGAAATTTCTAGTATTATTAATCCTCAGGGTTTTTGGGCTGTTGTGCTGTTTGCCTTTATTCCACATTTGACCTCACAGTTGCTGGTTTCTCTAGGATTATTCAGACTGCTAATTCTGCTGGAATTGATGTTGTCTGTACGAAGATCTAACAGATAAAAAGAAAACTTGATGTCGCTTCGAATATTTCGACAAACTCCACTATCACCCTCGATATGGCACCGCTGTAAGAGGAAATATTGCTAATTAGCTCTTTGAGCCCGTTATTTGCTGTAAATTTCTTTGAATTTCCTGATTATCGATCATCAAACCCATTAATTCCATAGGAACCAGTAATATCGCTATTAATACCCAAACTAATAAAATTAGTACCATCAATGCCATAAAAAACATAGACAGCGTGAATAACATGTTTGCTATTCGAAAAGTGACTACTAATGTTGCATTTTGAGCGTGCTTTTTGGTGTGATTCTGGGCATCAGTAAGAATCTACTATATTGTAAATTTATTGATACAAATCATATAGTTGTTTATTCTTTCTTATTCGTGTCTCGGTAATTGTTAGCACCAAAAAAGGGTAAAATAGGCACCATTTCCTTCATTATTATCGAATTATTATCGTATACCAAAGACTTCTAATAATCTTATCGAAAAGACCTGTCTATTTCAGAGAGTCAAGAACCAAATCTGTTGGGCATCGAGAATAAATTTTTCTTCTTCCAAACTTAAATCAAACATTCTTTTGAACTTTTCTTACTTTTACTGATATTTTTATTTTAAACATTATTAATAATAAAAATATAACAAAGAAATTGAATTCCCGCTAATAATAATTAATGATTATCGTGAGGTATGTTATGATATATCTAGCATGAATCGAAGCCATTTAACTTACTTAAATCATCTGGTAACAACAAATTGAAGATCAATTGCAAAGCACATACAGTTTCTTTTGTCCTGGAAATGAAACATGCAACAATAAAATTGTCTCTATCCCCCTTCAAGCTCACAAAATTTCTTGTGATGTGGTAATGTGGGTTATTATCTGTATTCTCGTTACGATTATTATTAAGATTATTCAAAAAACTCTAATCTAGGGTCAAAAATGGCCAAACTTATTTCAATTATACTGTTATAGTCGAACTTATAGGCTTGAATATCAAAATAAATGAGCATTTTTTTTCTATTTTGTATTGAGTTAAGGGAATTTAATAAGTTTTTAATTTATGAGGCATTGAAAAATTTGACCTAATTGAAATTAATAATTCTTGATCATCAACTTTCTTTTTCTTAACATCCTAATAATTGATTATGTTTTTGTACCACTTAAAGAGATTGGTTTTAAGCCTGCAAAATCTTTAATCAGGATCTTAGTTAAGTTTTGGAATTAAAAGTATTTGTGTTTTAAGTCTATTTTTTTCGAGACTTTATTATAAGGTATTTTCAAATCATAATTCTAAGGTTATCTGTTTTGTTTATGGAAGATAAATTTCCTAAATTATTTCAAATTATTTCAAAACAAAATTGGATAATTTATCAAAATTTAAAATTTCTTGTTAGAAGAGATCTTTTTACTCAAATAAACTAAACAGGCAGCTATAATCCATTTCAATAGGTTTTAAACTTAGAAAACCAAATTATCGACATTAAATTATTTTTCTTGGATTAGCTGGTAATATTAAAAAGTTTAGATGAAATGAACTGATTAAAACTAAAAAGATTGAAAGAAAAAAGAAAGAAAGACAGAAATGAAAAAGAACTTCTAATGTTTTACTCTTTTCTTTCTAGAAAAATGTTCAATTTAAAGATTAATCAGATTTAGTTTCGAATGATCTCATTTTATCATGATATTTTCGTTTTCCTTTAATATTCTGGTCTTTTCTTCTTTTTTTTTTCTGCCCTCTTTTAATTATTAGACATATTAAGCATTACTTTGCTGCACAGGGGTTTTTTTCAAATATAATTTCCAATAATTCTATTTTAATTGCAAGGTAATGAGAATAACCAGTTTTGTTGAGCCAACACCATAAAACAATAAAGAGAAATTAAATACATACTAGATTAAAACCAATCGGGTTAAAGATGTTTTATAACGTTTTAAGATCCTCTAAAGGAGAGAATGAATACAAAGCATTTAATAACAATATAAAGCTGCTAATAGCGCTTCTTGAGAAATGAATATAGTTGTTAATTGAAGCCAAAACATATTCAAAAAGCATCCAAAGAGAATCACAGATGAGGAAGATCATCCAGCTCTCTGTTTATCGCTGTTAAGGGGTTTAGAGGGTGGTGAGAAAGGGGTTACAGTGCACAGGATCCAATGCACAAACGCATGTGCCCGCGCTTTAGGTTTTTTTATTAGAAATTCCGGGATTTGTGTTCGTATTTCCTTTTCTGTTGTTTTCCAGTTTAAGTTTGATTCAGCAGCTTTGTGCATAAATATGTAAGTCTGTGAATTCAGGATTGGTTTAGAAATGTATTTTTTTGAATGATTTTTTTGGTGTCTCTAATAGTGTCTCTAATGGTGATTTTATTTGAATTTTATTTGAATCCTGTTTAAGATTTTGGAGTGGTATTAAACGAAAACTATCATATGGTGAAATATTGAACAAAGCTATCATTTTTTTTATTAAGCAATTAAATCAAATGAACGAGAAAAGTCAAGACAGATTATTTTGTGAACAAGCATTTAAGATATTAATCATTTCAGTTAATAAGCTACTGAATTTTGTAAAATTAATAAATAATTTACGATTTCATGTTTTATGATTCAAGTGAAAAAAACAAAGACCAAAATACCAATAAAAATAAAAATAAGTTCAACTGACGGACATTAAGATTGAAAATAAAAGTTTTTAGAATTTTTAGTTTACAAGTAATAATCAATAAGCTGATGAATCTGATTAAATCTTGTTAGATTAACAATCTTTTTAAATTAATTTTTATATTTAAATTAATTTCATCTTTATAGAAGCTGCACTCTAATACTTATTTCAGTTGTGGAACTTGAATGCACTTTGATATTTGAACCAATAGCTAATGGTCTGTACAACTGCAGAATATGCATAAATCATATCAATATATGATGATTGTTGAATTTTAATAAAGATTATTTATTCTAAAAATTATTTTGCATTGATTGTTATCTACATTTAAATAGATGAATAAGTTATCAAAGAAATAAAAGTGATAAAAGTGATAAAAGTGATAAATAATAAACTGTTAATGGAGATAGACTAGTAAATAGGGCAGTTTTTCTTTTAGTAATATGATATAAGTGAAATGGTGTCTAGTGAATTTTGAGCTTAGTGATTGATTGAATCAAACTCCTTTTTCAGTGAATTAATAATGGATAATTTCATTTGGTGACTTTTTTTTTTGTTTCTAAGTGTTAGTGATTGATTGTTAAGATTGTTAATTACGAGGTTCTTTAATAATACAAAAGATAAACAAACGAAGTCTAGAAATAATTAAAAGCAAAGTAATATATAAAATATAGAAACATGGTAAGAAAATTGGCAAGAGTGGTAAAATGACAGTGATTGAAATTAAGTGAAGATTCATTTATGAGATCTGATAATATCGTATTGTCAATATCATTAATTCATTATTTAATATACTATCATATCATAAAAATATATATCATTTGATAGAATCTGGATTTATCTTAAATATACGCTATTAGTAGGCTAACCTAAATCTTAAATTGGTGATGATTACGAAAAATGACGAATATTTTGAATAGTAAATAACATTAGGTTAAATTTTATAGTAAAATACATTGAATTGAATTAAATAGAATTAGATTGAATTAGATTGAATTAGATTATACATTGAATTAAAATTGTTGGACAAAAAACAAAAAAAACAGAAAAATATGAAAGTTTAAACAATTGTCTTAAATAATATTAAAAATCAGTATCTTGTTACGCATTCTCGTTATTAGTAGCTAAGACTAAAAACAGGTTAAAGGACCAAAGAGATATTGGGAAATCGATAATTTAATAGATATATTAAATAATTAACAAAGAATTTTTATTTTTAAGAATTTCATAATAATTTCCTGGTAATTTTAATTAAAATCTATTGTTGTAATATTAAATAATAAAGGGAAATAAAACAATGTGCAGTACCTTCACAAACGGGATATTAATTCATAGGGAGCTGCAAAAAATGTAAAATGTGCAAAAAGCAGCAATAATAAATAAAACAAATAATAAAATTTATTGTCCATGTAGGATTACTTAGGACAGTTGAAGTCAAATAATATAATATAATGTGTTATTATATATTATTATGTATTATTATATAATAATTTTAATTACTAATGGGTTGAACCGTTTTTTTTACGACTATTGACTTGATTATCTTAGAGGGTGGAAATGTTTGGGTTGCAATCCCCTGCGGAATGGGAGGACTGGAGATAATCGTAGAGTATAAAAGAAAATAGGAGCGCAAATAAGAGTGAAAAAAGAAAAGTAAAAAAAGTCAATTAAGCAGCACAAGTAGCAACGTGAAATAGAGTAGTTTGTTAATATGAGTGAAAGTTGGTGTGAATTAGTAGATCAACAGAGCAACGGATTAGTAAATTGTGAGACATGACTAGAATTGGATGGAAATATTTCTAATTAACGATAAAATCAAAAACAAAAAAAAATAAAGTGGATTGTGTGATATCAAAGAGAGATATTTGTGAAATACTGTATTCTGGTGCTTAAAATGTGGTATGAATATCATAAAATATGGTATAAGAACATAATAAGGTAACAGTTTCTTAATTGAATCCAATGTCTTATTCAGTTGAACTGGATTCAATTAAGACAATCATAGATAGATTTGCAGACCTGAAATAATTTCATCATAGTGATTAGAATTTAGAGTAATGAAATGAAAGGCAGAGTAAAGGAAAATTGATTAGCGCAACAAATGGAAGCTGTATTACCATAAATATTTTCACTGATTTGAGAGGTTGGGCGAACGAGATACAGAGATTGGGCTGATCAATTGGCTGGTAGCAGTTGTGATTGCGATATCAACAACGATGGGCTCTCGAGCGGCAGAGCCAATCAGAACGGGCATTTGGGCATCCTCTGGAGGGTGACTTTGCTCTGGGCTCCAACTGCAGCACACGCAGCACACGCAGCACACGCAGCTCTCCAATTATTGTTTGTTGCAACGCCAGGCAGCAGGAACCACCTCAGCAGCAAATCCAGATATACCAAAGCTTGAGCCTAGCAGCCGTCGAGCTGGAGAGGATTTGAAAAGCAGACGCTGCTCATGGCCCATCTTCTCGTGGATATAGTGCCATAGTGTTGTAAAAGTGTAAAAGTGAACTGATCCGCTCGCGATTCCAGAAAAACTGGGGCCATTCTGGTTGCCGGTGCTGCTGGTAGAAAAGGTTCCGTGCCGACCAGTACCGGAAAGCGCAGTGCGAGCTGGCGCCCTAGCCGCATACAGGTCCAGAACAGACCTGCAGCACGCTGCGGCGCGTGTTTTTTTGTCTGACGCAGACCTCCGGCTAACGCGGGCGTATTGGGCTGCAGACATCCTGTTTGAAGATATATCCCGTTATGGTAGACTTGAAGTCTCGTCCCCTTTGGGCAGCCTTCTGTTTTCCTTTTTTGTCGCTTCCTTATCCTATTATTCTTTTATTCTTTTATTATATTATTTTTTATCAATTGTAACTTCTCTCATATTTCATCTGCCATTACCATAATAACGATTGCAAATCTCCCTGATTAAACTCAGTAACTTGGGTTTAACTATTTTCCTTTTATTTATCATTTTCTGCAAAAGTTAGAATTCTAAAATTCTTATAATTTTTATAATTTTTCCATCTACTATTTTTCTTTCTTTATCTTCCTTCGAAATATTATAAATACACATCTCCTTCATCTACTTTTTATTGGTTTTCTTTTTTAATTTTAGCTTATATACATCTCATTTAAATCTTCTGCTTTTCTTTATTGAAACTTTCTTTATCATCACCTTTTAGGTTTACATCATTAAAACATCTATCTGAATATTAAACAATAAAGTAAGTATACATATTATTGACTCTTGTTGTATTATACTTTTACTAATATAACCAATATTAACATTATTTTATTCCAATTTATCCTATCCTATCCATAGTTCGTGAAATTAACATTTAAACATTAGTTCAAATTAAAGGTATAAATATATTTTTGTTTCTTTATATCTTTATAATTTATAATTTATTTGAAAATTAATGAGAAAGAAGATCAATTTTAAATATCAGTTTTAATCTCCTAATATTTTTTATTACATCGATTCAAATTTTTTTTTCTTTTCTTGATCTTTTCTGATCTTTTTTTTTACTTTTACTTTTTTTTTTTTGGTTTTATTTCTTCCTACCTATATTATTATTATTATTATTATTATTATTATTATTATTATTATTATTGTCATCATTATCATTATCATTATCATCGTCATTACCATCACCGAGTTAATCAGAACCATTAAATTTGCATTTATACTTTTACATATCATTATAAATATCAATATTATAAATTATATATTCATTATATAATAGACTTTCTGTGTTTTCATTCCTGCCACCAAATTAGATTTCAATCTTGATTTTCATACTAGCTTCACTACCATAATATTTTATTTCTCAACTTGATTCTTTGATTGATTATTCGCCTGGATTAATGAATTCTGTTATATCTGATCTAAATTCATATAACCACCATTTATTTCTATCTTCAAAGATGAATAACCCTAATATCAATTCAATCAATAATAACATCAATACAAACATCACTCACAACGTTAATTCCATTAATAATATTAACAACTTAACTAATCTTACTAACGATATCAACAATATCAACGGCATCAACAGTATCAATAATATTAATAATATAAACAATATAAACAATATCAATACCAATTATAACATTGAAAATAATGACCAAGATGACCTATCCACATATTACTCAAATTATAATGTATTAAATAATCAAGGCATAAATTACAACCAAAACATCAATCCTTTCCTCCAACAAAACCAAAACCAAAGTCAAAACCAAAGTCAAAACCAAAACCAAAGATCACAAATAAACACTCAGTTACCTCCTTTGCAACTCCCGTTACCACCTTTGCAGCAAATACCGCAACAGCAAATGTCTGAGCTGCAAATACTGCCACAACAATCACAACCACAGGCTCAGTCTCAACACCAGCAACAACCCCAATCCCAATCACAGTCCCCGGCTCAACAACAATTTCCACAGTATCTGACTTTTCCTTCCACCTTCCAAAACCTAAATTCTCTATCAAATAATAATATTCAACTATTGAACAACATAAACTTCAACAGCCCATTGGTGGCAATGCCATACCAACTATCCTTGAACTCAAGCCCAATTCAGAATTTCATCACCTCCGAACCCTTAACTATCCTCCAGCAAATGAACCAGTACACCAACCAACCTGTGCTACTAGGTGGGTTTGTTCAATCAGGCCCGGCCCAACTATCCCAGGTCCTACCTCCCTCAACATCAACGTCGAGCTTAAATGCCCTTGGTAATACTCAGTCGACTCCCATCCAACATATATCCATCAAGTCTGAAGGCTCGCTGGCAATTCCCTCCGATCTAGCCTTTTCGGCACCAAACCCCCCAGAACAAGACCTCCTGAAGAACGCCACCCATCCTTCATCCTCCTCCCCCAAACGCACCGCTAAAATCGCTTCCAAACCCCTCAAGAACACTCCAGCTTCAAAGGATCCCAAATCCTCCCGCCGAACCCCCAGAAAAAACACCGACAAAAGACGCGTGAAGGCAGAGGCATCACCTGACCTGCCGGAGGAAGAGGAGCTTTCTGCTTCTGAGGACGCTGCTGCTCAGAACAAGAAGAGGAAATACAAAGCCAAATGCTGTCCTATCTGTGGTAAATACTTGCAACGAGACTTGACCAGACACTTGCGAATCCACCAGGAGATAGGCAGGTTCAAGTGTATTTTTCCCAAGGAGTCCTGCTCCCACAAGACAGGATATTTTAACAGACCCTACGACTTCAAGAAGCATTTGCTTCATTGCCACTTCCAGTTCTTCGATTACAATGCCACCAAGTTGATCAAGCTCTCTGAAAAGGAAGAACAGATTGGCGTGTGTTTGTCTTGTGGCCTACGGTGCAAAGCTGGCTACTGGCTCAACAAACATGTTCTCTGTGCTGACTGTCCAGAAAAATGCCCCATTTTAAGGATCACCAACGCCAGCTACATTACTCCAAATTACAACAACTTGAGCATCATCAGCACCTCTGCTTCTGCATCCACCATCAATCCCTCTTACTTTAATTCAAACTACTCTCGTTCTTCAGATGCCTCTTCCTCGCATTCTGTTCATTGACGCTCGATCATCCAGTTTTCAAGACTATTTCTATATTCTTTGTTTGTGTTTTTACTTTGATTTCCACTTCTTTTTTTTCTCTTTTGTTACTATTATCGTGTTGTGTTATTCTTTTTTTCTTCTTTCTTTCTGGTTGTTCATGCCATTTTTTAAAAAAAACCACGTCATTTTTTTGTCATTAGTTATCATTTTTCACTCCCATCTAGAAAGCACTGATTTATTTTTTTTCTCTGTCTTCCAATTTTCTTCATTAAATTATATATTTGACTGCATCTATAGTATTATTAACAGTCTTCACAGATTTATTTTATTTTTTGACATTCTTGTTTTTTACTTTTTATCATTTGAACTGCTTTCATTAAATTGTTTATATTCTTAACTACATTCATTTTTTTTTTTCATTTTTTTGTTGTTGTTTTTTTGTCTGAGATTTAATATATAGGAACTTAATTTTGAAACAATTCAAAGCACTATAATTCAAAGCACTATAATTCAATGAGAGTACCTAAAATTTTTTAAACTGTTTGCATTTATTTAAAGATACTATAGAATTTAATTAAATATTATAAAAAAAGTAAAATAAAATAAAATAAAAAAAATTTTAATTTGTTTTAAGATCTAGTCCTGATTCTGGGGTTGCAACTAAACTTGTATTTTCAGTTTTAGGAATTAAACGTTTATAAGAATTCATACCTCTATCAACACCAGAGTAATTTCGAACTCTTTCAGTGATTTGCCATGGTAAAGCCCTAAAGATTGGAAGAAAATTTCCATAAAACGGCAACTTTACTTCACCTCTTCTACCTAATTGCACAGATGATAAAACAAATTTTGCAAGATAATGAGGGTCAAGCTCAGGAGCTAAAATAGGATTAGGTGTTGTCACTCCATTAAACATATTAGTTCTCAATTGACCTGGACAAACAAGCAACGTCTTAACCCCAGTTGGAGTTAACGAAGGAGGACCTAATTCGTATGTTAGAGACTCATGAAGAGCAATCAATCCAGATTTTGAAGCACCATAAGCGCCTATTTTATAATAATTAGTTGAACGAGTTCATTTAGAGATGGTAGCATGATACAATATGAGTGAGGATATTATCAATTGAAAAATGGTAACCACATACTAAGTCTGGCTGGAGACATATACCCAAGTACAGATGCAATTGTAACAATGTAGCCTCTTCTTATTTTCAACATATCAGGAAGAAATGCCTTGATAGTATAAAAATTCGACAACAAGTTAATTTGTATAGTCTTTTCGATTTCCTGATAGCTTAAATCCACAATGCTTTTTCCTGTAGTAATGCCAGCATTATTGATCAATATAGTTATAATCCCAATGTCCTTCTTAACTAAATCAGCGTTTTTTAAAACTTGTTTTCGATCGCTAACATCGCATTTATAGTAATGAACACCTTCAAACTTATTAGAAGAGTTTGATATGTCAATGTCAAACACAACAACTTTGGCGCCCTTTTTGCGAAATACAGAAACCAATTCTTTTCCTAGACCAGAACAACCACCAGTGATTAAAACAACATCTCTATATGGATCGAAAACAGTGCCAATTATATTATCTGATAGCTGTCTATACCTTCTATTCAATTGGTATAAGAGGAAAGATAACGCGATAATGCCAGTCATCTAGAAATACCTGGAAATACTTTAAATCGAACTGATGAGAATAATAAGCAAGAAACTCCTTTTGGAAGTGGAAGAAAGCAAATTAACCTAATTTATTACTGCAAGATTATTAATTTTCAAGAAAACTTAGATATGAAGCTGCAAAATTGATTGATTGATGGATTCTTCTTATAACTAGGTACTAAGAAAAAACAATTGAGATAACAACAGAAGCACTCTTAAAACGAGCCATTTCAAAGAAAATATTCAAGTCTGATAACTGTGCAAACAACAGCAAAAGACCGCCATTTCAATCGCACAAAAAACACCTGGAAGATATACCACAAAAGAACAAAAAAACAAAAAAAACCAGAGCAGCAAAACACTTCTTCTATAAAAGGTCCTGTCGTAAAAATACCATCCAAATTCCACAAACAGATTCCAAAAAGCAGAACTTGACCTGTTTCTTCAACAACAAAAGGTAGCAATATTTTTTGAAACAGTTAAATGGATTAAATCACCAACATGAAATGTCTGGAATGAATCAGCAATTCTCTAAAAGTTCACCGCAGATCCGGCACCTAGACGCGCCATTGCTGCTGACACATGTGCAAATATGCACCCTGTTTTGAAATGGCTTGAAAGAAATTATCCCAATTGAAGAGGTGAGTGTACTATTGCCGACAGTCGTATTTTCTTTTCAGGAATTGTGCCAATCAACAGTACACGGGTGATCTCTCCTGTTTTAATTGGATGCATTTGTCTCTTCATCACTGCTTTAGCAGTTTTCATTTTGCTTGCCTTCTGTGTGGTTTCTCATCACTTCTGTCTCTCTTTGCTATGCTATTACCTTCCATCGGCAGATCTGTTTATGAATCATGTGCTGAAGCTCATCTGACTAGTCTTTGAGATGAGTGTTTACGAAACCTCCAATAATCCAAGTCCTGAAATGATCAACATGTTAATCAGCAATTCCATTGGTCAAAAACTCTAAAACAAACCAACCCTAAAACAAATCACAGCTTGAGTTAAATAATTCTTTCAAATAATCTGATAATTTGATAATCTAATAATATGATAATATGACGATATGGCAATATGGTAGAATACAAAATTAAAACTGATCATGTAATTATTTTTTCCAATTGAAACACTATTTGTAAGCTAGCCACCTGCTGGAAAGCAAAAATCATAATCAAAACCTTATGGCTGTTGTTCTTAAAAGCCAACTTATAAGTTAAAATTTTTAATAATGTTACAATTATTTTTTTACAGAAGATAAACGCTTACACAAATCCAAATGTACAACTCCCATTCCGGGTAATTCCTTGGAAGGAATCGACATATCAATGAAAATTAAGCTTTGACAACCTTCCTAACTAATTGTGCATAATTATCGGTCTTTTTAGAGAGTAATTGGTTTGTTATAGCACGATTACATGTGAAATGTTCTTTCATTTTATCTAACAACAACAAAATAGCAAATTTTTTAAAAGTAAAATTTTTGCTAATCGCTCAAATAATTTTTACCTTCAATTTGAAAAACTAAAATGGTCGTTTGATTGCTAAGAAATTTATTTTTTTTGTCCAACTTTTTGTAAACATTTCACATCTTTTAATTCAACGTCATCTTTTGAAAATTAAAATTTCAAATATAACTGATTCTTTCGTTGTAGAAGACTAAACAACTTTAAAATCTTTAAACACATGATGCGATATTTTTCTTTCCACTATAAAATGTCTCCCTACCCAATATCATACAACACTGTCCACCATTCGTAATAAAAATTCATCGAGTATTATTCATCAGGTAGAAAGCAAATACTGTATTGATTTAAATTCAAGAATGCTAGATAATAATAATCACTCATCATGAAATTTATCAATATCGATAAAACACACTAGTTATTTGAGACACTGTTCTATTATGGATCACGGGAAACTGTACCGGTCCCTCCCGGATATTCCATAACCACATGATTTGATGGCCTTCCGAGGATTCAATCACAGATTACGAACTACGAGCTCTTGATCGAAAATAGAAGTAAAAAAATTATAATTTCGGTTGAACTATTTGTTTGCATTTGCTTGTTTTGTGCTGCACTTTATTAAAATTACTGGAAATTTAAATCCCTGAAAAAGCACATATTCTTCCTAAAACATAATCAAACAATAGAGTGTTTTTCCCTCCCTACATCATCACCACATTCAAGCATCTTGTCAATTCAACAATAAACCGAAGGTTAATACTTTTACGCAGCAGGTATACAAACCAAAATGCAATAGATACAACCAATTAGAGTTAGAAAAAATTCGATTTAATTTTTTGTTTTGTAAAAATCAATATCACAAAAGGCAAATATAGCTCGATTATAAAAATCGCACAAACAAATTGGGTAATGTCTTCTAATTCCTCAATTTTTTATTTTATTTAAGCTACCTCTTTATCTTTTGCAAAAGAAAACAACAATAACAACATAATCTTTGTTTGTGTATAAGGTTAACAATTTTCTGTTTTTATCAAACATAATAAATGTAATTAATACTCATATAACGAATAGAATTGATGATTCAAAAATATCAAACTTCAACTTTGCTCAGAAACAAAAATTTATGTGAAAATAAACTTAATTTCTATTGTTCATATAATAAAGCAAAATAAAACAACAAAACAACAAAACAACAAAACAAATAAAGTCAATCCACTAACACACTCAAAACAATTAATAAAAATTAATAGCTATTAGTAAAAACAAAATCCAAAAAAGGTCTTAAAATATTTTGAAGTATCCAGGTACTATTTTGCAACAATAACTAGAATTTATTGTGGGTTTATGTTTGAAGATTGATTGTTGTAAATTTATTATATTTAAATAAACAAAGCTATCAATGTTTATTTCTTGCAACGGTAAAATATTTTAAAATGTTCTTAAAACCATTATGTTTTTATTCCTTAACTCTGAATATAATACTAAAAAGAAGTTTCTGTTAAAATAATTTTCTACTAAATAGCAATCGGCAGCAACAAATGATAATTGAAATTAATATTGTAAGCAAAATAATAATTATTGTCCAAACTTAAAATAGTTTGACTATCAATAAACATTAAAATAATTTGGCATTGACTGCAAAACATCCTTTAATATAAATTGTATCAATTTATATTAAATAAAGGAAGTTCACAAGTATCATCCATAAAGTGTTCTTTGTTTTAAAGACACCAAATGGCGGATCTGGAGGAAGAGTAAGCAAATAATTTATTATCTGGATCTATAGAGTTTGATGTGACCAGTTGTTAACACACAGCACAAGCAGTTTCAGAAACAATAGTGGGGTTTTTCCGAACAACACTGACCGTGCTATCAAAATATGCCTAATTACGCCCTTTAAAATAGGAAACATCGAAAACTGAATTGCCTATTTCAATATCACTGTTTTGAGCTTATAAACGTGATCTGTTGACCAAACGCTCCCAACCCTTCTTGATATGGATGTTTACTTTTTGAGCATCCAAAATTAAAAAAAAAATAAATATCACAAAGCATAATCTGGGAATTGGTGCTTTATATAATCCAAAGAATTGCTAGCCGATACCTCTATTATTAATTTTGCAAGACTATTTACATCATACCACACTTTTCGGATTGAATAAAACTTACTGCTTCACTCTAGTATGGCGCAGATGAGCAATTATTCAAGAGACTCCTATCCAGTAAAAATGAAAAGACATTCTTCAAATGATTCCATGGATTCCTCCTCCAATAAAAGAACTAGAGCCTCAATGGACACCAGCTTTAATAATAAGCTATCTGGATCAAAGAGAAGTAGTAATACGGGCAATTACAATTTTTCAAAAAATCAAAATAATTCCAACAACCAACGCAATCAGGATAAGACTATCAAACGAGAATCTATAAACTCTTTTTCAAAACCAAAATTAATTCATAATCGTGGTCAATCAAATAATCTAAATAATAACAACAACAATAATAATGGTATTTCTAGAAATACAAGTAATTTTGAGGAATCGAATATATCTGTATTTGTTCGATGTCGTTCAAGAAATGAAAGAGAAATTAAAGAAAATAGTGGTGTGGTTGTTTCAACACTAGGGCATATGGGTAAAGATGTCATTTTAAAAACTGGAAATCTGTCTTGTGGTAAAACTAAAACATATACATTTGACAGAGTTTTTGGATTTGAATCGGATCAAGAAACAATTTTTGATTCAGTAGCCTCTAATTTTTTAGATGAAGTCTTAGATGGGTATAATTGTACTGTTTTTGCATATGGCCAAACTGGCACAGGCAAAACATATACCATGTCGGGTGATATACAAATTCCACCAAGTGACTCAAAATCTTCTTCAGCAACTTCTTCAGCAACTTGTTCTCCATCAACTTCAATTGATAATACAGAAAACGATTCTATAAAACTTAGTGAAAATGCTGGGATAATACCAAGAACATTAGTAAAACTATTCAAAATTCTTAAAAAGTTTCCTGAGCACATTGTAAAGGTTTCATTTATAGAATTGTATAATGAAGAATTAAAAGATTTATTACTTAGTGAGTACTCAAGTGAAAGAAGGGTTAAAATATATGACGATCCAAGCAAAAAATCAATTATTGTGCAAGGAATGGAAGAAATTTTTATCAAGAATGCTGTGGAGGGTCTAAAATTATTATCCGAGGGATCTTATAAAAGACAAGTCGCTGCTACTCATTGTAACGATCTTTCATCAAGATCTCATACAGTGTTCACAATAACAGTAATGATTAAACAAGATAACGATAACTCCAAAGATACAAATTTTAATTTAGATGGTGCCAATGAATACTATAAGGTTGGAAAATTGAATCTTGTTGACTTAGCAGGATCTGAAAATATAAATCGATCTGGTGCTGAAAATAAAAGAGCTAGAGAAGCTGGAATCAACAACCAGAGCTTATTAACATTAGGAAGAGTTATCAATGCTTTGGTGGATAATCTTTCACACATTCCTTATAGAGAATCAAAACTTACAAGGTTATTGCAAGATTCTTTAGGAGGACAAACTAAAACTTGTATAATTGCTACGATTTCACCAGCAAAAGTTAGCCTTGAGGAGACATTGAGCACATTAGAATACGCAAATAGAGCTAAAAATATAAAAAATAAACCTCAGATTAATCAGTCTGTTTCTAAAAAACTTCTTATTAAAGAGTATATTCAAGAAATTGGAAAATTAAGAGATGAACTTTCTGCCACAAGATTAAAAAATGGGATATATCTATCAGCAGACAGCTACAAGGAAATAACTGAAGAGAGTGAAAGTCGGAAAATTATGATTGATGACCAAAAACTACGAATCAATTACTTAGAATCGAATATTAAAAAAATTAAAGAAAAAAATGAGGAACTGGCAGTAGAGTTAGAAAAGAAAACATTACAGTTAGAAGCATTAAAGGAAAATTTTAGAAATTTGCAGCAAAACTTTGATGAGATTGAAAAAAATTTGAAAATATCAATAAAGAAATTTTTACTCGAAAGTAAAGTTAAAATGAACCATCAAAACAATGAAAAACAATTGGAAGATATTTCATTAAATTTAATAAATACTTTGAATCAGATACTGTTGCAAAAAAGCAAAATGCACAACTTGATTATTTCAAAAAATATGCTACTAAAAAAGAATTCTGTTATCGTGCAAAATTTGAAAAAAAAGACTATAAAATTAAAGCCTGAATTGGAAAAATACATGAAAAACCATTTTACAAATATAAACAGTCTTAGCTCCAATATCGAAGAATTTATTCAAGTGAAAAATAGCGATTTAGCTGAATTAGCAGATGAATTGAATAAAATATCGGAAAAAGTGAAGAATAATATAATTACTATGACAAATAAAACGGCTACAAACACAGAAAGCATGATTAAAAATGTCACTGAGATTCAAAATATTAAAAAGGATATTAAAGAAAAGATTATTTCAAGATTGAATGAAATCTTGTCTAATTTTAAAACTTTTGAGGAAAACTTAACCGAAAATTTGTTATCCATTAATCAAGATTTAAATGATAATTTTGCTAAAATTAAAACAGAAATAAACTCGACATTCAACTATATAAGTGATAGATTGGTGGAACAGGAGCAACAAATACAGGATCTTAAGGGAAAGTTAATAACTAGTAGAACCAGCTATTCAAATTTATTGAAAAACACCACGAAGCAAATAATAGATTTTATTGCAAATGAAGATCAAATTAGCAAAGATTCAAATGATGTATTGTTGAAAGAAATAACGAAATTGATAGAAAATCATAAAACTAAAAATAATGAAAGAATTCAAAATAATCTTAACAAAATTTCAAATAAATTAGGAGATATTAGCAATGGGTTTGGTTTAGAAATGCAATCTCATCAAAAAACAATTGAAAAAATAGTAGAATCTAAACAAAAGCTTCGAAATGAAAGCATTAATAATCAAGAATTAAAGAAACTAGAAGAAGTGATCAATGGGGCTTCTCAAGAGACAAACGGAAAATTTGAAAAATTTAAACAGTTTATTCATAATGAAAATATCCGACAAAATAACGATATAATGAAAACCTTTTTGAGTAACATTGACAAGACAATATATTTAGATAAACTAGACAGTTATCTGAATAGTATCGTGGAGGATAATAAACAAAATGCGAAAGGTATTAATCAAATCGTTAGTTTGCTAGATTTAAATCAAAAAAGTTCATTTGATTTAATGGATGAAAGTATTAACAAATTAAAGCAAAACATTACTGAAAGTATAAAAGAAAGAATTATCAAAGAATTTATTGATGATGACAAAATGAAGAAGGAAGAATATAGAAAACTATCTAATAATCAGTTTGATAAAATAGCAGGAACAATTGGACAAGCAGAATTTTTATTAGAAAGTGAGGAAGAAAAAAAAATTGAGAAAGAAATTGAAGAAAATAAAATTACCAGTTACCCAAAAGTTTTACCAAAATTTAAAAGTGATCAAGATATAATATTTGAGTTGAATGAGTTACATGGATTTAAACAAATTGAAAACTTAAAATTAGAAGATGTATATGAATTGGCAAATGAGTTGGCATTGCAAGACAAGAATGAAAACGATGAAAATGGTGGTGATATTAAAGATGTTGGACCCTTGGACAAATATAATGGTGGCAAAGGAAAACATAGTAAAGAACAGATCGAGGATACCTTATTGGATGTTTCAAAAAATAAAATGTATAAGATTAAAAAGGATAACAATGAAAACAAACAGACGAACAATATAAAACAACAGTTAAAAGAACTAAGAGTAGCATTAACACCGATACATTTCAGTGATATCAATTCTAAAGCCAACAATAGATTTTTCATGAAGGGTAGTAATAAAATCTCACGACCAATTTTAGTAGACAAAGATGAGCAAGAGAATCAAATTAAAATACCAATACCGATAGCAGATACACCAATTCATAAATCTATGATGAATAATATAAACATTATCAATGGTAAACCAAAAAAAGGATAAAAATAAACAATTTAAAGAATTTACATATTAATGGCTTTTGATATGTTAATGATGTGTTGCTAATGTAATAACAATGTATCAACAGTGTATTTTATCGTTTCAATCAATGTATTTCAATTCAGTTTTTTTTTTCTATCAAGGATTTTTTAGATTTGATTGAGATATAGTAATCTTTTGGAGTAGTAGTATAGAGTTCTTTTTTTTTTTTTTTTTCATTCCTTTTAAAAGTTATTTTTTTAAGCGTTATTAGTTAGTTTTTTGTTGGGGTTGATATAATTATTTTTGATGCATATATTGTTTATTTTGTGATTTATATCATCATTAAATTTATTTTGTAAATAATCAAATACTGGTTTTTTCTCTAGTTGAATTCTTTTTCTTTCTGAATTGATGGAATCGATTGATTTTCTTTTTTTGGAAATTTGGTGATTGAGATTGTTGTTTATTAGATATTGATTGTAGTTATTATTTGAGTCCCAAAATTTTTTTTCATGGTTGATGAAGGATAAAGATACTTTTAAAGCATCCAAGCGATTGATTGAATATGCTAGTGATGTGTATAATTTGGTGAAATCGACATTACCAGAAGATTCATCGAAAAATACTTGGTATCTATTCAAATCAATTCCAGATTCTAGAGGGATGTCTATGTTATCGAAATTGGTGTCACCGTTGTAGATTTTATCGTGGTATTTTGATTCCAAACGCTTAATGTCATTTAGAATGGTTGAGTTAATAGCAGCATTAGCATTAGTATTGGTATTGGTATTGGTATTGGTATTATTATGAGTAGTTTGATTATTGTAATGAAAGGGTTCTTCTAGGATTGATTCCAACTTGGGATGATATTTTTTAACCTTTATGGTCAGTAGTTCTTTATCAATGATTGACTGGATGTTTATTTTTTCAGAACCAGATATATCCTCGTCGATATCTAAGTGATCAATAGAAAGGTTTATGGGTTGTTAATGTGTTAGTCACCAAGTCCGGAAAAAACCAAGCTGGAAAAGCAAGAGAAACTGGAGAACCAGCAGTAAAGGGAGACTTACAACTCAACAAATCCAAGGGCTGATGTCTAATGTAGTTCATGTCGGGGCAATCAAGAATGTGATTTTATATTTTTGCTGGTGTGCTGGAGATTGTTCTGGTGTAGTGAGTTTCAGGTGCAGTGCATTGAAAGTATTTGAAAGTATTATATTGAAAGACGACGAAGCCAAATTGAAGAGAGAAAAATAAACAAGAACAAAGAAAGGCGGGCGCGTCCGTCGACATGTACACGCAGCACACCGCACGCATAACGGACTCTGTTGGACAAAAAGACAAAAAAGAAAAACAATCGAAAAACAGAAAAAAAGTAGCGCCGCCTGGTTTCGATCCAGGGACATCAGGGTTATGAGCCCTGCGCGCTTCCGCTGCGCCACGGCGCTCTTTTCCGTTGTTCTAGGTTCTCCCTAAACCACACACACCATGTGACGCTTCCGTTTTTGTGGTTTTGTGCATACCCGCGCTTATGCGCTTATTACTACTGTTGTCTTGCGATTCTCTCGATGCTCTGCCTGTTTTACCCCTTCTTTTCGGAGCTCTAATCGGATGTGTCAGACTTTGGGGAAATATCCACTTTTCGACTTCTTTTTGTGATTGGTCCAGCCGATAACTGCACTGAGATATCTTTTTACAATGCGACTGATTAGCATGAAATTTCCGAATTCGTCACCAAACCAACCAGAGGTTAATGACTTGAACAAAGAAAGAACTCGACGAGGGTGTTTTATAAACGTGAAAGAAGCTGGAGCAAGCACAGCAATCTAGAAGGCATCAAATGATTTGAATTCTATTTTAGTTCAATTGTCTCTGGATATTATTTGGGTATATTTTGGGGGTTTGCTTGGAATTTTGTGAACTCCGAAGAGCAAGTAAAAGGAGAGAAAAGAAAGGTGAAGCCAAGTGTTAGTTCTATCATGGAGTACTTTTGTTGCACTTTATATTTTATTTATTCAATATTGAAGACAAGTACATGATGCAATGGAAAAATGGAATAGATTTTGTGGGAGGGCATTTCTGTATAAATATAAACCAACAGACTGTTGGTTTTCAATTCAACAAAAATATTATTCTACATTTCTATATTCTATATTCAATATATTTTTGATTATAACCCAATTAACTCAATTAACTCAATTAACTCAACTAAATAACCAAATTAAATATATATATATACGCAATTTATCAAAATGACATCAATGAAAGCATTAGTTTACGAAGGTCCAACAAAGAAATCATGGAAACTGGTGGATAAACCAACTATTGAAAAGCCTACAGACGCAATTATCAAAATTGAATCAACGACCATATGTGGTACAGATTTGCATATTTTAAAGGGAGATGTTCCTGAAGTCGAAGAAGGTACTATTTTAGGACATGAAGGAATTGGATATATCGAAGAAGTTGGGTCCAGCGTTAAGAATTTCAAAAAAGGTGATAAGGTGATAATTTCATGTATTACCTCATGTGGAAATTGCACATATTGCAAAAGAGATATCCAAGCTCATTGTAACGATGGTGGATGGATTTTAGGACACAATATTAACGGTACCCAAAGTGAATTTGTTAGAATTCCTCATGCAGATTATTCATTAATCAATGCGCCAAAGGATGTTAAAAACGAAGCATTATTAATGTTGAGTGATATCTTGCCTACTGGTAATGAGGTTGGTGCAATTTGCAGCAAGATTGAAGAAGGTGACATCGTTGCAATTATCGGATGTGGGCCAGTTGGTATTGCGGCCTTATTGGCAGCTGAAGTGTACAAGCCCAGAGCAATTATAATGGTTGATATGGACGAAGAACGTCTTAAGATTGCCAAAGAAACTTTTGGTGCAACACATTCAATTAATCCAGTCGAGTTGAAAAAACAAGGTATTAAATTTACTGACGCAATAAAGAAAATCACAGAGGAATTTAAAGAAGAAAGACCTGGATTGAAAGATGGGGTCGATGCCGCTATTGAGTGTGTTGGAATTCCCCAGACTTTTGATATGTGTCAACAAATTATTGCTCCAGGTGGTAGAATTGCTAACGTGGGTGTTCATGGAGCCAAGGTCGACTTACAATTGCAGGATTTATGGATTAAAAACATTACAATTTCCACCGGATTAGTGTCTGCGTACTCCACAAAGACATTGTTGAAGAATATTGAAGATGGTGAATTGAAACCAGAGAAGTTGGTCACCCATGAATTCAAGTTGAACGATATTGAAAATGCATACCATACGTTCAGTAATGCAGCCACAGAAAAATGCATTAAAGTGATATTAAACAACTGAACTGCTGAGCCGCTGGGTAAATGAGCAGCTGGTGAAACTATAGACAGCAGTCTAATAATGAAAAATAATAACGAAATATACTAATGAAATATAATGGGTTTTTTTCTTTACTTTTTTTCTATGATTTTTTAGTGATTTAATACATGTTTTTGAAGAAGCGACAAACCGTCCCAAAAGAGACCTAAACCCCCGAAAATGATTATGGGAGCACTCCTGATATGGTGGGTGTGCGTCTAAAACACACAAACAATAGAGCCGCATATGCGTACACTGAGCGCGTGACAATGCACAATTTACAACAGACGCACACGCACATTGCATGTCTGCTAAAAGCATCAGCCAATCAGAGCCGATAACCGCGTGTCTAGCGAACTGCCGAACATTCCACCGTGCGTGCGAAGTGCGTAAGAGTGCGCAGAAGGTGCGTGTCGCGTCCAACCGCAGAATAGCGAGGCGACACAAAGACACAAAACAGCTGGAACAATTCCAGATATAATCGCAGACGAGAGACTCAAAGAGGAGACCTAAAGCTTTCAGAGCTTTCAACGAGTTTCTCAGAGATATTTCCACGACCTCCTTCGCTGATAGTTGATAGTCTTTTGATAACCACTTCGTTTTGCTTTTGGAGCACCATTCCTATTCCACTATCTGCTTTGCTCTGGTTTCTGTGCTACTATTTCATGACTCTGCAATTGGTATTTAACAACTAACTGGTATTTCCCTGCTTCTACACCTACCAAGATCACATCCAAGATCTTATCCAGCATCACTGTTGTGTCAACATTATACCAACATTATACCAACATCATATCCAATCTCTTACATCTGCTCTCTGCTCTTATATTCTCATTTATTTCTTGTCAAAATCTAGCAACAAAAGTCATTAAACTCTGAAGGCTCCACTCTCTGATACCCAAATTTTATTCTCTTGCTAATAGTCCTGTTTTCACTCCTCTCACAAAATTTAATCCAACAACTAATTGAATAGTATCTTTCAATTTAATTGGTTCTTTTTCTGCTTTTATTTGCCCTTTTTCTCACTTGTGTTTATTAGCTTGTTTTCAGTTTCCTTTTTTTAATTTTCATTCTAAACTAAAAGAAAAAAAGTTTTGCTGTTATTCTCCTGTTTTAAAGATATTACCACCTTACTATAATATAATATACTATAATATAATATAAGATAAGATAAGATAAGATAATCAAATCACATTACATTATAACATACGTAATATAATATCATATAATATAACAGTGTTCTTTATATTACAATCTTATACTATAATTTGTCCCAGATATTTCCTTTTTCCTCATTTCCTTATTTCCTTATTTCCTTATTTCCTTATTTCCTCGATTTCTTGTCTCCTTGATTACCTTTTAATTTCTTTTTACTTTCCTTAGCTACTGTTTAGCTTATAATGAGTTACTCCCCAAATAGCTTTAAAACAGCATCCTTTGAAAGTTTAAACAGATCAACTTCTTCTTTTACAAACACCTCATATACAAACAATAACAGCAATAATAGCAATAACAATAGCAATAGCAATAACACCAACACCAACACTAACAATAATAATCCTATTCAAAAAATGAATTCAAAAAGAAAGAAAAATTTAGAAATTTTATTAAATGATGACCTGATCAAAACTGAAATTGATCTTGAATTAAAAAAACAAAAGCAATTAAATCAACTCAACAACAACAACATCTCCCCAAATACTTCTTATACTGCTAATTTCTACGATAATTCAAATGCCAATTCAAATTCAAATTCAAATTCAAATCCAAATCCAAATTCCTATTCAGTTACAAACTCCCCAATAGTTAACAGCTTTCTTCAAAACCTCTCGTCAAATCCAAACCAACTTTCCAGCTCCTCTTCTAACAATAACAATTATACAAACTACAGCCCTTCAGTCACCTCTTCTCCAAAAATTTCTGCAAATTCAAGAGTAAGAGCCTTGCAAGAAAAGATAAAGAAAGACTTGGATTTAAAGGATACCCCAAACCCTTCAAAATTCTCTTTACCAAATAGATCCTATTTATCAAGATCAAACTCTTCAAATTCTGTTAAAAATTTGGCAAAAGATTTCAATAATTCTTCAAATTTAAACTTATCCTCAATTAACTCTATCAACAACATCAATCCAGTTAATAACATTTACAATTCCCCAGTTTTTTCAAACTCTTCTTCAAATTTAAATTCTCCCTACACAACAGATATCAATAACGAAGATTTAGAAATCCCAAGAAGAAGCTCTTCAAGAATCAAAAAAAATCCTCCTCCAATTATAGTACTTCCAGAGAATGAAGACCTTCCCAAAAGATCCTCCTCAAGAAGCCAAACTTCTTCATCCTCATCTTCCTCAATCAAGTCCCAACCTCAATCTCTATCTCATTCACAATCTCAATCTCAATTGCAATCCCATTCACAATCACAGTCTCAATCACAGTTCCAATCGTTATCCCAACCCCAACCACCCCATTCACCTTTATTCGAGGTCGACGAAATCCCAACTACTCCAACATCAATTTATAGTAACGATAATATCTCAACAAATTCTTTAAATTATTCCGTAACTTCATCTGGTAAAAAACTAATAAAACCAAGATTTAAAGTCACTGTCAAAAAATCAGCTTCAGTCATAAAATCTTCAATCCGCAAAAGTAAATCAAATTTATCGAGTCCAAATTCTTTATCTGAAAATTCAAGTATCCCAGTTGATAATACCCCAACTTCTTCAGAAATTGCTGCAAAAACCTTAAGAACTCTTCAAGCAAAGGATAAAGAAATTAACAACAGAATTAAAAAATTCAAGTCCGAAGTCGATTTCATTGATAAATCTTTACCTCCTTATTCATGTTCTCAAGATTTTAATGACCAAAAAAAACTACTAATAGCAAAAGAAAAATTATTAAAAAATTTAGAGTATTGGGAAAAGAAAAAATATGAAAATGGTATTCTAATCTCAAGATACTCGAGAAAATGCATTTATAGTGGAGGAGACGATGTTACTTCCTTTTGGGCTGGAAGAAATGATTGATATCAAAAGTAAGTTTGACTAAAATAAAATGAAAGAAAAAAAAATTATTCCTTTTTTATTATTCACTTCATTTATTATTTTTTCAATGTGTTTTTTATCTCAAAAGGTTTTTCCTTTTTTTTACCAATTCAAAAAGAATTTTTTTTGTTTTTTTTTTGTGTTTTTTTGTTTTTTTTGATTTAATATTTAATATTTAATATCTAATACCTAATATCCAAATTTTGATTTTTTCCACTTTTAATTTTGATTTTTAATTTTGATTTTTAATTTTTAATTTTTAATTTTGTTTTCTATTTTCTATTTTTTATTTTTTATTTTTATTTTTGATTTTTGATTTTATTGATTTTAATTTTTGTTACTTAACACTTTTGTTTCATATCATGCCTTTGTTTTATTTGTTCAGTCATTTTTTTTAAAACTTTTTCATTTGTTTTTTTATTTATTTATATAACTTTTTCAAGTTGTTTGCTTTGATTTGTTTTTACATGCTAAGTTGTTTATCCTATAATCTCAATTTATATCATTGAAAGATTTTTAGCATTATAAAAGAAAAGTGAGTTCTTTATCTACATCAAGATTTTACTTATAGCTCTATTCTGATATGTTTTAAATAGTTTATACAACTCATCATTGAATTCTTGATTTATACCTTATCTAGTCTTTGTATAACTAAACTAATTTACTTTATTTTATTTATTTAATAAACCAGTAAATAATTGAAATTTCTTTTACACTTTTACACAAGATTATCTGCAATCGTTTTAAAACACAATAAAACTTTGCAACAAAAAGTAAAACAAATTTATGTATATTCACTGATCACCTCTATAATTTAAATGCATTATCATTAAATAAAAAATAACAAAAATAAATAGAAATAAATGCACAAAAAGAATCTTTTTCAACTAATTAACATACTCACAATGAAGAAAAAAACTAAGAAAAACAAAACAACTTTTTCTGTCAAAAAGAACTGAAATAAAAATAAAAATGAAAATAAAAATGAAAATAAAAATAAAAATAAAAATAAAAATAAAAATAAAAATAAAAACAAGAATGAGAATAATAAAAATAAAAAACACAACTATAAAACAATTTTAAAATATAAAACAATTTTAAAATATAAAAAATAATAATTATTATCATATTAAACAATGTAAATGCTAAAGGTTCATGCAAAGTGCTTTAATAGTTACCAGTACTATTAGTATCAAAATAGACCATTTCTATATTGGTATCAAGCCATAAGACCCCACAAAGTAATCGTTGAAATTTCTGTTGAATGCACTGTTTTCTTTATTGGATTTTGATTCGAGTATTTGAGAAGTATTATTATAAGGTTTAATTCTTCTGTGATATGCACTATTAATAAGCGCATGTTTAGGAGGACCAGAAACTTCCTTAACAAGTCGAGCATTAAGCCATGAATCGTTAGCTCTCAAAAAACTCATACTTTTCAAAGCATCCTTAACAACTCTTTTTTTAGATGGTAAATGATCAATAGGTGACCATTTTTCTTCATCAGTGTTGTCATAACTGTCGGCAATATTAAAGATGAAATCATTAAATTCATCATCGTCATCTTCTTCGGCATAGCCTTCCACTTCTTCAATATCATCTCTTTCATCCTCTTCCTCTTGGCTTTCATGATCATACAGAGCTCTATTTGTATTTGCATTAGAACTTGAATTTAAATTTAAATTTGAATTTAGGTTTGCATTTTCAAGAGAGAAAAAATCTGTATGATTGCTTGAAGAAAACTGCAAAGTTTCATTATTTTTGTCTGAGGATAAAACAACTGTTTTATTTAATCCAGAGACTGACATGTTACTGTTGCTAGCTTCAAGTATTGATTCTTCCAAGGAAAATTTCCTATTGTGAACTTGATATTTTTCTTGAGATTCGCCTTCAATCGAACTTAAAATTCTCTCAAATGAGCTGATGTGAGAATTGTTAGAATGAATAGACTCTGCTCCAGATGTAGCCGAATCTGATCTAAACCGACTGTCTTCGTTATCGGGAAAAGAGTTGATGTTAAGAAAGCTTTCGCCAAACAAATCAACTCTAGCTGGTGGCTGTACTAGAGGCATCATCAGATATGCTTCTGTTTTTTCCTTGATAGGCGAAGGTATGGAATAAGAAAAGAAACTGTTTAGATTATCAGTGCTGTGAGTCTCTTGAATTTTAGTATCAATTGAGGATTTATTTTTTGAAGTAGAAGTGTGGTTTTTTTCAAAATTGGCATTAATGGAATTGTCAGAGTGATCACTTGTATTGGTGGAATTCAAAACAAAAGGAAAT
Source organism: Ascoidea rubescens DSM 1968 (assembly GCF_001661345.1). Taxonomy (NCBI): domain Eukaryota; kingdom Fungi; phylum Ascomycota; class Saccharomycetes; order Ascoideales; family Ascoideaceae; genus Ascoidea; species Ascoidea rubescens. The sequence continues at coordinate 187,474 of NW_017962924.1, read as the reverse complement.
TCTTTAGATAAATGCATATTATTACAACCATCACTTAAACAATTGGTCTTATCGTCAAGTGTTTCGTCATTGTCATTATGGACGATTGTGGCATCATTAGATTGAATATTAACTAGCTTTAGCGATAAGTTTGATTTTGTTAACTCTTTGTTCTGATAAGTATCAAAATTGGGAGGTTCTAGATGATTAGAGTTTACGATTTTATTTTGAGTTTTCTCAAACTTTCCTTTAGTGTTTTGTTTTTCCTCTTTTGTTGGTGATGTGGCATTGTATGAGTCGATGGGATCGATGGGGTCAATAGGGCTGGTGGGAGTGATGTATGCATTTTGAGTAACGGATAATTTTCTAGGATTCAAATTGCTTGAACTAATTTTTGAATGGAGTTTGAAAAGATTTGAAAAAGAAGCGGTTTTAAATTTAGATGGGTTTGAATAAGGGTTTGCATTGGGACTCAAATTTAGATTTGAAGATGAAATTGTATTGTTAGAAAACTCTGAACCAAAAAAATTGAATAAAGTTGAATGATTTCTTTGTGAGGAAGCAGAGTAAATTCCGTTTGAGTTTTGACTTTGATTTTGATTTTGATTTTGTTGGAAATTATTTTGAGCACTTGCCAAACTTACAAAGGATCTTGTAGCTTGATTATAAGCCTGAGAGATATTAAAGTGATTTTCTGAAGGAGCAGTTATTTGGTTAACGGATCTTGCAATTGAATTTGTTGTATTTCTTCTTGATCTTGTGATATTGATAATTTTTTCGGCAACAGCAAAGGGGTTATTTTTTTTTGATTGGCGAACTCTCCTTCTTCTTCTGGGGACGTTATTAAACTTGGGCATTTCTCTTATTGATAAGTCTGAGGAGATGTCAATACCGTTGATGATTAAATTGAACCAGGAGATGAGTTCATTTAGATGTTTGAAATTGATTAAGATTTGGAAAATTTCCAAACGAAGTCTGATCATGTTGAAGACACTTAGATTGTTTTTTGTTGATATAGTGTAAGAGTTGATGTTACCGAATAGTTTAGTGATAAATTCGTGTTCTTTTCGAGTTGATTTAAAGTCATTAACTAGGCCGATTTTGCCGAATTGTAGGGATAAGGATTTGACTAGTTTATCATGGGCCATAAAGTAGGAAGGGTTTGATATGACTTTTTTTAACATTTTGTAGGTGTTTAGGTTGTTGACCAAGTTATTAAAATTTAGGCTTGCAGAGCTGTTTTTCCTTGATTTGTTGTTTATTTTTAGTATGTTTGTTGAAGAGTTGAAAGAGGAGTTTAGTAGTTTGAATTTTGATCTTAAATTTGAGGTTGAGTTGTTTAATTTTGAGTAAAAGTTGTTTGGAGGAGATAGGATTTTTTTTGAGGATTTATTGAAATTGAGGGAGAATTGTGTAGCAGAGCCTAGAGGGATGATACCATTTTCGTTATTTATGGCGTGAAATAGGTTAACGCCAGTAAAGTTTTTAAAGTGTTGTTTGTTATTCCAAATTGAATTTTTGGAGGAGGGAGAGTTTTTTGAATTTGAATTTGAATTTGAATTTGAATTTGAATTGATGAAATCGTTATCAGATTTGATTTCTTTGATTTTTGAGTATTCGTCGTAGGAATTTAGATCTGAGGGATCGAAATCATTTAGATTTAGCTTGTAGAAGTTCAATTGGGTTGAGTTGAGTTCCATTATGACCAATTGCCAGTAGTTTAGATCGTTGATGTTGTGAATGATGTTGTCGTCATTTAGAAGGTCGTTTAGAGGGTTTTTTTCGAATTTGATTAGGACTATATTTAGTTTGTATAGACTTGGGATGTAAGGGGGAGGGTTGATTTTGTTGTTGATTATGTTCAAGTGTTCATTTTGGTCTAGTAGGAGGTCTAGTTGTTGGTTTGATTTGTAGAAAAGAGAGGGATGGTTGTTGTCGAGAAGGTTAAATTGGGGGATGTTTAGGTTGATGGTGTGGTTGTAGGAAGGTGGGAGGGATAGGTTGAGTAGGGAGTCAGTTGAGTTTGCAGGAGAAGTGATTGCAGTGTCGATTGTTATGGTGTTTGTTGGAATATTGCTTTGGTTACTTTGATTACTTTGATTACTTTGGTTACTTTGGTTACTCTGGTCGCTTGTTGAATCGTCAGTGTTTGATAAGTCAGATTTGATGTTGATGTTGATGTCTAAGTCGTGGTTGCTGTTTGGAGAATTAGATGAAGGTAGTAGTCTTAGAGGAATTGGGTGAGATAAAGGGTCTAGAGAGAAAGGTTTCGATGGAGAAGAAGTATGGATAAGCATAGGATTAAAATGAGTAGAAGTGGTGTGAGAGTGAGAGTGAGAGTGAGAGGAAGAATGAGAATGAGATTCAGAAGTAGATTCATGAGATTTGAGTATATTATTACTTGATATGTTATGTATATTATTTATGGGATTATTTATGGGATTGTGTATGGGATTATTTATTGGATTATTTATTGGATCGTTTATGGGATCGTTTATGGGATCGTTTATGAGATTGTTATTATTATTATTGTTATTTTTAGAGGTGGAGCCGGTTGGTCCATCGGAGTGATTAATCACAACAAAATCATTGAAAAAGTTTTTATCATGAGAATGAGTGAAAGAATGGGGTTGATTATTATTATTTATGGGATTTGATGTATATTTTATGGTTCGCTTTGCATAAGCAGTAGTAGTAGAGCGAGTGATGTGAGAGGAGTGGTTTAGATTTTTGTAGATGTTGTGGTTGTAGTGGTGGTAGTTGTTGAAGCTGTTTAGAGAGTTTGAGAGGTTTAGAAAAGAGGAGGATAATTTTGATTTTAATTTTGATGTTTTTGATGTTTTTGATAGCTTTTGGTCGTTGTTGAAGACCATTTTGTTGGGATCACTTAAATTATTCAAGTTGTTAAAGTTGTTCAAGTTGCTGTTGTTGTTGTTTGAAATTTTTTTGAACATTTTGAACAATTTAAATGAGGTGAGTGAGAAAAAGATGAAACAGGAAATGAAATGAAATGGAAAGAGAAAGGAAGAGAAAAAGAAAATGGAAATGGAAAGAAGTGAAGTGAAAGAAAAGAAAAGAAAAGAAAAGAAAAGAAAAGAGAATAAGGAAAGATGATATAAAAGAGATTAGACAGAGGCAGACATGCAATAAAAGAAAGATAAAGGAAGTATAAACAGGAGCAGCAGTGGATAGAGATACAAGATCAAAGATGAAATAAAAACAGCGTTAGAAAATAGTGCTCTAGGCCTTGATGGGATTGCTGATTATATCTTCATCAGTCGGCCAGCCAGGGGGTGCGCACGTGGAACGGTGCAGTTTGCACAGGGCTGTTTGTGTGAACACGTCACGAGACTGCGCGCTGAAGAGAGGGAGCACGCGCAGCGCTTGCTGGCCAATGCCGTTTGCACGGGTAATAATAGAAAGCGGAAGGGAATAAGGAACAGAAGACGAGCAGCGTAAGCAGATAAACGGCGATAAGCAGCGACAAGCAGCAACAAGCAGAGAGCGCTGTGGCTAGTGAGCGGCAAGCCAGCCGAGAACGTCAGCACTGAGGCTGGAGAAAACCGTCTCGACCTCGATGAAAAGCGAGTGGCGTGCGTGCGGGTAGAGCACGAGCTTCTTGTCGGCAATGGGACACACCCTCATGAAGTCCTCCGAGGCCTTGGGGTCGTTCACCTCATCGTTCTCGCCATGCACAATCAAAATGGCCTTTTCGCTGAGCTGCTGGGGCGTGAGCTTCTGGCTGGCATAGAACTCCTGGTCGAGCAACCTCCGGCCCCTCTCGAACATGTCGGCGAACTGCCTCACAGTGCCCACTGGATTGGACAAGCTCTCCTCAAAGAGGTACTTTTGCCACGCTTCGCACGACGTCGCGAGCTCCTTGTCCAATTTGGAGTCGATCTGGAGCGTGGGAAGCAAGCCTGGAAGCACCTTCAACCCAAGCTTGAGCACAAAATTAGGATCCACCTTGGGATGCAAGCGGATTAGGGGCCCACTCACAACAACGCCGTTGACCTTGTCCTTGTATGTTCCGAGAACCAAGTAGTTTAACGCAATGCCACCTCCCATGGAGTGCCCAACCAAGTAGAAGTTGTCGTTCTTGATGGCTTTAGCCTCCAATCTGGGCAAAATTTTCACCTCAATTAACCTGTCAATATCCTTCATCACAAGCTCCTCATTTGTCAAACCCTTGAATTTACCAACAGAGGTCCTACCTGCACCTCGTTGATCAAAAAACAAACACTCGTAGCCATTAGTAGACAAGAGGTCCAAGATAGTGTAGTAGAGGTTTGAAAACTCAGCAAAACCGTGCATAACCAACACAATGCCTTTCACTTCTCCATTATTGGGAACAGACCAGGTCTCAGTGTAGATATCCAAGTTGTTGATATTAACAACCTCAACGATCGGGGTATTTGTTGGTTTGTATGGTTGTTCAGCGACTTTTACATCCATTGTGCTTCGGGAAATAGAGTAGGTGGAAACAATTCATAGTAAACTTGGTGGCAATGGCTATTTATATGGATTTCAGCCTAGTTCATCTTTTCTTTTCTTCTTGATGCTAACATCAAGATGATTGTGGAGCTGTTTGATGCAAGCACCGCTTTTAAGTTTGGCCCAACTCCTCTCACGTGAATTACTGACATGACTGTGCGAGATAGTGCTGGTAACAGACCCACATCTTTGGTTTTTTGCAGTAGTACGTCTGAACACCTTTCTATGCTGTATTACACACAAGTGACCTGAAAATAGAGCCGAAATGCTTCCGTTTCCGTTGTATTTCAGAAGTTATTCCGAAGCCGTTCCAGCATCCGCCAAGGTGGGAAACGGAGCCAGACTCCGAATCTTTGGAGCGGAGCACGGGCCTTCGAAGGAGCTTGACAGCAGCTAAAACTTTGCCGGAGCTGGGTTTTGCAAGTGAAGAGGATGAGTGATAACCGGCAATTGATAGTCAGTCGTCATATTCACTGTCTACAGATACACATGTAACCATATATCTTTTTATATATATACCCATTCATTGCATCCAAGAAAGAGGGCCTTAATGGTACTGCAGATTGCTATTTCAATCTCTTGCTCAGTTCTTTGTTTATCCTCGACTGCACCTTATCATACCATACATCATACAATACCATACAATATCATACTACACAATACCATACATACTACATAATACAATACAATACAATACGATACAATACAATACGATACAATACAATACGATACAATACGATACGATACGATACGATACGATACGATACGATAATGAAACTATTTAAGAAGAAACAAGATGCCTGGTGGTGCTGTCAATGCCATAAATACCAATCAATTCGTGTTAATAATGAGTCTGATTTGAATGATCTCAATTTTAATGTGGAATGTCTGATGTGCACCCATAGATATTGCGATACCTGTCAGTATATAAATTCAACTCAGAATGATAAAAATAGCACCATTAGACACAAGTGCTGTTCATGTATAATTACCTAATCTATTTTCACTTAACTATTTGATTATTTGATTACTCAATTATTCAATTACTTAATTCAATTAATTACTTAATTACTTAATAACTTTTTTACGTTTTTACTTTTTTAATTCTTTAATTTAATTTAATATCATATTATATTATATTATATTAGATATACTATACAAGAATCATAATTAAATAAAATCATCTGTAAAAAATATATATATAAAAATGACGATGAAAGATGAAGATAAGCTAGAATAAAGATTTAAAATGATCTGGATGAGGCTGAGAATAAAAAGAAATGAAAAAATTTAATTATGAGTTAGAGTTAATGATACAATATAATAAAATAAAATAAAATAAAATAAAAATAAGAGTAGAGTAAAGAGTAAAATAAGAATAAGACTGGAAGTAAACTTAAAAATAATGCAAAACTAACGGATAATAAAAAAATAACAATATAAAATAAAACAAATAGCTGAACACACTATTCATTAGAATTAAAATATGATTTAATGTAATATGGTGTAATTGGATTTTAGTAAAACAGGTTAAGATTTAGCAATTATTATCGCCCTGTTTACATCTTTTGAATATCCTTTAACGATTTAACATTTCTATAGTCATAGAGACTTGGAGAACTTGGACCACCCAACATTGGAACTGACAACTTCTTTCTTAAAGTCTTCTTTAATGTAATCTTTTCATTTGGGTAAAAAACATTAGAAACTGGTCCGGCTAAAATATATTTGGGTTCGGTATTCTTGGTGGAGGTCAAATTGGAATATAACACTGGACTGTCTGGTCCGCCTAAAACAACCAAATTGGCGTTGAAACAATCCTTTCTAGTAACATGCACATTTTCGTTGCTCTTTCCTGGAGCTCTTAAACAAACTGGAGCAGTTTTAGGATACGAATTTTCATTAATGATTTCCCTATCATCATCATCATCACTATTATTATTATTTTTGGTATTTTCTTGATTACTGCCAATGTGCTGGCTTAAACTCTTTAATGAGCTCCTGGAACCGAAATCAACAAGCGACATGTTGGAGAAAATTTGAAAAAAGAGTAATAGGAATGTAGAGATGATTTCAAAGAGATTTTGTTTCTTGAATGATGAAACACTAGAACCGGAATAAATTGAATTCATTTCACGAGTATATATATGAAAACTTGTCAATCAAGTGAAAAATTTGCTGTTGCTTAAAGGTAATGAAAAATAGCTGAAAAATCAAAAAAAGCAATTAATGGCTCTTTGTTGGCTGTTTGGATTTGAGGGTTGAGATGAAAAATATAAAAAAGAAATCATCGCTTCTTAAAATAAAGCAAAATCAACTATATTTATATGTGCAAAATAGAAAAGAAATAATCTAAAAAAAAAAACACAGAACAAAATATGCTACATCCCAATTGGGAAACTCTCTTACAGTCCAGGCTCTGCTTATATGGAATTATTCTCTTGAGCCACCGGACAGGCCCCTCCTCAATCATAGCGCTTTAGTGTGTGCGCAGGAAGAGCCCAATCCGCCCACATCTCTGGCTGGCGCAGACCCACCTTGTGACGAGCGGGACCTAAGAGAGTACTCCTCTTCGCGCGTGGCATGGCCCTCCCTCCCATGGCGGTGGTACGGCATATGCACAAACCAGCGGTCGCGGTGCACCACTCCGCCCCGCATCCGCGCCACATCCGCACTTGTGTCTTTACCAGCGACCGCGGCGTAAACCGGTTTCTTCACGTGCACACGTGCTCCGTGACCGTAGCCGCGGATATAGACGGGCGAAGAGAACAGGTTTTGAATTCCCAAAGCGGATAGATATAATCAGCGTCCACAGACAAACCTCCAGAGCTCAGAGCCCACCAACAGCACCTAGCGCTGATGCCCCTTTGCTGAGTTATCTTTAAGCCTTCCCTGCTGAATTCTTTCTGTTGTCCTCTTCTTTCTGTGTCTCTGCTGCTGCCGCTGCTGCTGCTTTGTTGTGTCTATTTCTACAATGTCTCTCAAGAAGCCCTTATTCAAGACACACCATTCTCTCCTATCAAAGAATTCCATTGACGATTCTCTTGTTGTCCAGTGGGACGATGACTTGTCTTTCACAATTGACAAATTGAATCAAATATTGGTCCACTACAACCTGTTCACAGACCACTGGTTGCAATTTCTAACCAACCAACTCGCAATAGCCTCCACCTTTATCGACCTTCATTCCTCAAATCAGGACGATGACGATACCATCAATGACAAAAATAATGATAAAAATAATGACCACACAAAAAATCAAATCGACAAGATCTTCATATCAACTTCCGATAATTTACTGAAAATTGACAATAAATTCTACTTGTCTCAAGTATCAATAGACGAAATCAACCACTTTAAATCTTTAGTTTCAAATTTAAACAACCAGTTTACCTCAAATTTCAAAAAATTTAATTCAACTTTATCTTCAAATTTCTCTGACTTGATCAAATACTTGAACCTATTCAAATCCTTAATCAAGTCTCGCTCAACTAAAAAAAACAACCTCTCAAGCTACCAAAAAAAGATCCAATCTTCTACCTCAATCAAAAATAACCTAAATAAACCTCTATCTCAAAAGGAAACTAAACACCTTAACGATTTAATTCAACTTTTCAACACTGCTGATCTAAAAACTAAACAAATTTTACCAATTGTCTTGTCTCTATTAGATGATTTCCTCAATTACACTTTAAAAACAATCTATTACCAAAATTTACAACTACTTAATCACATTACAAAAAATTTATCTTTTTTTGCTCAAAATTACGGTCTAATACTAAACAATAACAACAACAACTATAACGATATAGTTCAATCCTATAACACAGATTTTAATCCAATTCAATCTCGTATATTATCTTTAAAACTTCTAATCACTCCCTACACTTCAATTCCTACAATTAATAAACTATCTCCCATAGATTCTTTTCCATCTAATAATATTGTATCTAACAACAACAATAACAATAACAATAACAATAACAACTTGACTGCATCAAATCTAATATCTAATGAAAATTTCAACCAAATTATAATTTCAACTCCCAATTCAGCTTCTAACTCTAATCAATCCCAATTTCAAAATTACAACCACAATCCTAATAACATTAGCAAATCAAACCGTAATCTGTTAGATGTCCCTAAAAATAACATTGTCAAAAGAAGTCTATCCCTAAAAGTTAAAAAAAATAAATTTGACCCAACTCCTGTCATGAAACCACTAAATTTAAATAGATCGCATACTAAAAATCTAAAATCACACTCAAATTTAGCTTCAATTATCTCTCCAAAGGAAGATCATTTTTTCTTCAACACTAACACTACAAATACAAACACAAACAACAACACAAACACCAACAACAATAACATTGATAGTGACATTACTACCATCACAACCACTACTAACAACTTATCCATCAATAACGAAAATATCAGTTTGCCTCCATCTCAAAGAAAATACTCACATAACCGCGGTAGCTCTGTAAGCCTATTAAACGCACTACAACCTCCTCCAAGCCTTTCTAATGCTTCTTCAAAAAATAATTCAGAAGAATCTCTTTCAAGAACTTCAACTAAAAGATTATCCACTATGAGTGAAAGAAGTGAAAGAAGATTAAAAACTTCCTCCTATATTACTCCAAATTCTGCTTTTCAATTCGGTTCTCCTAAAAAAGACGACAATGCTAGTACCTTAAGTTTAAAATTAAACAACAACAGCAACAACAATCATGGCGAAAACTGGTTAAGACCTTTATCTTTAGTTAGAAATTCAAACGCTCCTCCACTTTTTCCTCAATTCGATAAAGACGATAAAGACTTTGCTAACGATGACCTGTTTTCATTTAAATCTTCAAACTCTTCAAATTCTTTGATTGGAAATGACACTATAGCCGCTACAAGCGATTCCAACACCAATACAACCTCAATAGATCAAATAATGAACAATAATCATAATCACCATATCACTGAATCTAATGATACTTCGCCCTTTCAATCTCCATCAAAACATTCAAGTTCGAATAGATTGAGCATAATATCATCTTTTTCAATGAATCAAAATAACCAAAATATTCAAAATATCCAAAATAGTCAAAATAGATTCAGTATGATGTCAACTACTTCAACCAATAAAAGATTGAGTATTTTCTCAAATAATTCTTTATCCGCTCCTATCAATCTAAATTTATTGCCTCCTAATAACAATTCTCAATTGAATTCTGCATCTCTTTACACAAATACTCCCACATCTTCTGTTAAAAATTTTATAACAAAATGTCCTATTACTACTAATTTTAATAATAAAAATAATTATCATTTAGTAGACGACAAAATTAAGTTATTATCATATGCTGATACATCTTTATCCGGCTATTTGTATAAAAACTTCAATAAATACTATAATAATAGTTTATTACTGGAAAATGATTTTACCCGAAATCAAAAGGATCGAAAGGACCGAAAAAACCAAAAAGAGGACAGTTATATTGCTCAGTATCCATTTAAGGGTATTGAAATTGGGGATTTATCCTTTAATAAAGGAGACATGATTAAGATTTTGTCAAAACATACACCTGACAAAAATTGGTGGATCGGCGAATTACCAGATGGTAGGGTTGGTTTGCTTCCATCCAACTATATTAGCATCCATTCCACCTAAGCATTTACCTTGTTTCTTAAACTTATTAAAATAATTAAATTAATGAAATTAATTTTTTTATTTGTCTATTTTCATGGTTGAATTCTAGTTGGTTTTCTGTGTAAGAGTATTTGTATATTGCATTGTTTTTTATAAGTTTTATTTTCCATTATTCTATATTGTGTTTTTATTATCAGCATTTCCTATAGATAAATTTGAATATAATGATTTTCATTATTGAATCTTTTTTTTTTTTGATTCTTGTTGAGTATTATCTAAGTTCTATTTGTTTTCTTTTATCATTTGTTTTTATAACAATTTTCTGATTTTTTCAGATATGTTGCATATTATAATTTTTTACTATCAATAATATCATAATATTATGTTTATAAGAGATAAGAGTATGACATAGTAATAAATTGCCTATATCAATTTAGAGAATATTAAATATATATTAATTTAACAATGAATTAAAGAATAATTAAAATTATGAACTGGCCAAAACTTGAAAATAAATCTTCTGCGGCAAAATAAATCAAAATAAAATAAAATAAAATAAAACAAAAACAAAAACAAAAACAAAAACAAAAATAAAAATAAATCCACCAAAAAAATACCAAAAAAAGAAAAAAAAATCACCAATAAAATAAAAAAAATGCAAATTAACCCCTTTTTTTTGTTTCCAGCAACACCAAATTAAACATAATGAGAGGAAAAAAGAAATTGAACCAACCAATTCTGACCAAAAAAACTTAGTCAGAAAAGACAAACAAATTAAAAACTAAAATTAAAATAAAAATATACCAGTAAACCAGACCAAGAACAGTAAGAAACCCAATGGAAACACTGGAAAAGCCTTATAGAAACCAAATAAAAACAATATATTAAATACATCACTCTTTTCAATTGAGCAGTATGAAATAGGTTTAATAATAAGTGAATGTGCTGTATAAAATACTGGTCAGAGTAACAGTATATTCAGCAGTAAGATAATAACCACTCTCGCCAGTGCAAGTGTAATCAGGGAATTCATAAATAATTTTATCATAGGAGCTATAAAAGTAGTCTTCATCGACATAAGAAGTAGTACAGATAGTACCATTCATTAAAAAATAAGAATTTGAATCCAAGTCAAAGTCATAATCATAGATAGAATTGTAATCATAACCAGAATCACAATCAGAGATTGAATTAGTGATTTGTGGGGCATCTGTAGTTTGAACTGTGTTAGGTGTTGAACAGACTAAAGATAATTTCAAAGTTGTTTCAAGAGGAAAAGCTGTATCCTTGAATTGAGTGACAGAGGGAGTAACAGTCGAAAGCACAGTTGAACAATACTCGTCTGAAGGCCGGGAGTGAGTAGTTCTATAGCTGTCATCATCATAAGATTTAGTAGAAGTAGACAAGGAAACAATTGGATTTGAATAAGTAGTAGATATTGGAGTCTCACTAATGGATTCAAGAGTTGTCGACTCAGTAGTTTTAGCAGTTGTCAACTCAGCTGTCTCAGTAGCTGTTTCAGTGGTTGTTGAATCGATAGACCCAATAGTAGACTCAATAGTAGTCGAACCAGTAAGTTCGAAAGTTTCTGAATCAAAATCTTCTGGATTACCATAGACATAAACAACACTTGTGGAATCAGGTAGCCTTGTGGTAAAAGTTAAAGTTTGTGTTGTAAAAATACTTGTATAAAGAACAGTTTCACCAGCTTGGATTTGAAAAATTGTTTTATAACCAATTGATGTGACAAGCTCTGGAATTGGAGCAGCATTGGTAAAGATTAAAAAATTTATCACTAATACTAAAGAGAAAAAGTCAATTTTATTGAAGAACATGTTTGTAATGGTGATGTGATTTTCAATAGCAGCAAATTGTATAATGTGATATTTCTTTATAATCGGATGATTGATTAATAACCAAAAACAAATGACAAAAAGAATAAGAATAAGAAATAAATACCAAATATTAAATAAAGAAGAAGACCATCATTGAAGAGCTTTGGTACTTAATTTATATAATTAATTTGTTGACCTGCGTAGCATGTCCAGCAAAAACACCACTGCTGGCAGATATATATAAGTTAAAACCGGCCATTTGAGTAAATAAAGCAAAGTGTGGTAAACCAAGAATCAAAAGTGATTAAATCACACTCGATTTTCAGTACTATTTTGAAATGAACCGAATGGGACAAATGTCTGGAGAGTGATCTTTTCCTAACTGGTGTGAAAATATAATCAAGATTTGACGAAGATGAGTGAAAGAATGGCTGGTATTATTGTTAACAGAGCCCTATTTCTGGTCTGGGCATCTTCTAGGGCTTTTGCGTGTGTACATGTTATTTGCTGTGCTCAACTGTGATAATATGTTAAAGCGCATTAAATCCGTACTGATGGTCATATTTAAAGCCGAGTGCTGTTTTATGTGTGTATATGTTATATATCGTCTCACACTGCAGAGATGCATTGATATTGCATTTACACCGGTTTGCTGGCTCTTCATTACATCTTGCTGAATGATGAAATAATCTCAAAGCAACATCATAGCAATGTTTAGAACTTGGACCAATATAATTATTGCTCACAAACCAACTCAGCAATCCAGTTATAGCAATCGTTGTGCAAATGATCATTTAATTTTAGAAATGGACACAGTTTCAATGATTTTAAATTGATATTTAAACCAAAGAATTTCTTTCATTTTACCCCGATTAAAATAGATTATCAACAATAATTATAATTACACAAATAATTATAACAATCCCAATTTTTCTGAATCACTTCACCTAACTTACTAAATTTATCAATTCTCTTACTCAATTGACAATGTCTGACTGTAAGTTTAATTTTTTGATTTTTAAAAACTGATAACAATATAATTGGATACTAACGAATTTTAATTTTAATTTTAATTATTAATAGTCGGTAGAAAAAACTTTACTCAAAAGGCTTCTGAAGCTGTAAAACCAAATTCTGAAAAAACATATGCTGAACAAACTAAGGAAAAAGCTACTGGTCTTGCTGATTCAATTGGAAAGACTGTTCAACCAGAAAGCCAAAAATCATATGGTCAAAAGGCCAGTGATACCCTTGGAAACAAAAAAGATGAGGCTCAAGACAGTGGAAAGACAGTTTTAGACACAGCTGGAGAATATGTTGAAGCTGCTAAAAATTATGTTGCTGAAACCTTTGCTGGAGACAATACCGCTACCACAACACATCCCAATCAAACCACTCAAACCACTACAACTAAAGTTAATAAACCAAGTTCTGGTTTATAAATTGGAAATTTATGAAAATAAAAACAGAAATTGAAATATAGAATGTGAAAAATAAAAGATGATATTTTGATGTTTTGATATTTCGTCGTTTTACTTTTTGTTCTATTTTTGTTCTTTCTATAATTTAATGAAATATTAGTATAAATTAATATTAATAAGAAAACTGTAGGGTTGTTAAAATAAAGTTAAAAGGCAAGACCATATAAAACAAAAAAATTTATAATTGACAAAGTAAATAATAAAGAAGAAAAGAGAAATTTAGTAATTGAAGAACAAACAGTATCTATTTTATTTACAGAGGAATATCGCCGTTGGATTAACCACACCATGAAAAATTGATCAACATCCCATAACCGATAAATTATAATTTATAACTTATGATTGGATATAAGAAATGGTTACTATTTGTAGAATCTTCTGAATTTGATAAGATAGTAGATTTGTGCTTTAAATATTCAGTCAGTTGTATTTAATAGTAGAACGTATTATATTAATTATTTTTTATAATTTGGTGTTGTATTTTTTTTCTTTCTTTTTAATCAATTAATTAATTAATGAATGAATGAAACCCAAGAAAAATATTATAAAATAAATTACACTAAATAATGCTAGTAATTGGTAAATCACTTAATAGTGAAATGATTTGCAAAAACTGAAAAGGCTGAAAATTTTACAATAGTATGGATAAATTTGTTAAACAACTTTTGAGAGCAGAAAGAGAAAATCATCAAATTGGCATCATAGATTTCAATATTCATTAAACCTATAACCTGACAAATACAAATTTAAAAAAATAAGACAGAAATTATAGAACTTGAATAAGATTAAAAATTAAGATAATTGTATAATAATATAATATCAAGGTAATAATGATATAAGATACTAAGATAAAAACATGATATGATGATATGGTAATAAGATAATAAGATAATATGTTATTACGATATTATGACATTATGACAATAATTTAAACTATTTGCAATAGATTTTCAAGCATTTTAACTTGAAAATTACAACATTTGTAAAAAATTCAACACAATTTTTTGCCGTATTATTTTGTATAGTAGTTGAGTACTAAAGATGCAAATTGTGAAAGATTGTTTGAGATTTCCCAGTAATTTAAACAAAGTGGATTATTTCACCATTTCAGAAAATGGAAGTAGAAGATAATATGTGAATATGGATTATGGATTATGGATTATGGATAATCATAAAATATTCTGAATAAATACCTGATATCAATTGTTATGATAACAGTCTCATTAGCTGCAGAACGTGATTGGATAGAGGAATAGTGTTGATATACTGGAGAAACAGGTCTTTCAAATCCCCAGGAGAAACCAAAAAGCTGCTTGGGCTAAGTGGGAACTTTAGCACCAGCAGCAGTTTCGTATCAAACAAAACACACTGAGAAAATTGAAAAGACCCAAAAGACTCAGAAGATTCAGAAGACTCAGAAGACTCAGAAGAAGCCTCCAAGTGATGCTCAGTTTGGGAGCACTGAAACTTGCGTGCGGATCCTTCCTGATCAAGCACTAGGCGATGCGCTGCGATGCGTTCGGTGGCGTGTAGATGGCCGCAAACCTCCGTAACGCGCTTACGGAAATCTCTTTTACATCGAAAACGGTGACTCAGCTCTTCGGCCACAGCAGAGCCGATACCGTAAGTAACAGAAGAAGCAGAAGAAACATATAAGTCTAGAGCTGCATGGCAACGCTCAACTAGCTTCCGGAAAACCTTTCTGTTGTCGTGCTTGCCGGTTTACGGAAATATATCCAAAATCCTCTATCATCCTTCTCTCAAAAAACAGTTAACCAAATGCTTTGAATGTTCTACAACATTTTATCTTATCTTTTGTTCATACTCCAACTATAATATTTTTTGCTTTTTGCTTAGTTTTGGTTCAGTTGTTTCCAGTTTTTTTTTGATTTTTGTAAATCAATAGTAATGTATAAATTACAATTATTTCCAACTTTCTTTGATATTCTGTTAGAATTTTTAGATTAAGATTCTTGGGAAATTATTCTTTCTAATTTCATTTCAGATCTTTTCTGTTTGTTTTGTCTCCTTGTTTTAATTCATCGCTATTTGTTTTTCTATTTTTCATTTCAATTTTCAGACTTCAATTTCTATATTCCAATTTTTATATTCCAATTTTTCTGATTGGAATCTTGTTGTTGGAGATTTCCAATCTGAATTTTGCAATCTGAAATTTGAAATTTCCACTCCCAGCTCTCACTCTGAAATCAAAAAATTGGATTCACCGAAACCATCTGCTTGTAACAATATTAATACCTATAATACTATCATACCCATGTTAAATACCTATAATACCGTTCAATACCTCTAATATACCTTTACTATTTTCAATCCCTTTAATGATTCAATACCTCCATGACTATTAAGCCGGACTAATGACTGGTTTTCCTGAACCATCTCAACCTCTCTGCCCGTCACACTTTTAACGTCATTTTTCTTTGTTCAACGAAAATTTTGAAATAGTTCAAAGGTTTCAAATTGATAAATAAAACCTTTTTGTCCAAACGCACACCCATGTTTTTCAACGCATAATATTTCCTGTCAGAATTCAATTTTCCTTGAATAATCATTAGAGTTCAAGACATCAGCACATATTGTTTAAGATTTGGCTTTGTTGAGCTAATTATTTTTTTTGAACAACCAATAAGACTTTTTGATTCTTCTACCTGATAATATTATTACATGCTTTTCAGAATTTTTGGAAAACCCAATACCTATAATACCTGAACTCTTAATTAAGTTAGGATCTATTTAATTTCATTTCTACTTGTCCCAAACTATTTTTTCAGATTTTAATTAATACCCGTTTTTTACTTCCACCTCTATATCCATTTCAAATTTACAAAAATTTTCATTACAATAATTTATCTCTCAACAATTATTCAATCTTTAACTTTCTTTCAATAAGCGATTTTCTTTTCATTCGTTTAAATGGGTGTATTTCATTTTTTTGTTTTTTCTGTTTTGTCTTCTGTTACTCCATCTTCATATTAACGACTATTTTTTTTATTGATTTTCATTCTAAAAGTTTACTAGTGTAATAGTAACCGACGGTAAATACTTCAAAATCTTTATTTTTTATTAGCAATTTATCATTTAATGATTAGCAATCGAAAAGATTTTCAAAATCCTCTATCCTTTTAGCAAGTTTTATTCATATACTTCTATTTCAATTGATTTATAAAAGCAAATATTTAAATATCAAATTAATCTATAATAGACTATAATTGCACATTAATCTCATTTAATCACTTTAATTATTTGATTCAATTATTAACTAATTTGAAACCAATTTAAATTTTCTTGTCTTAAACAATAAAAGTAAATAAATAAATAAATAAGTAAACAAATAAGCAAACAAATCAATCAATCAATCAATAAAAATTATGGAAGTATGTAGTTTGAAAATTTGAAAATTCAGGCACATTTCACTTATTTTTTATTAACCAGACAACTAATTTATTCTTATTTTGTTCATTTTATTAATAAAATCCTTATAAATAACATATTTCTTCAAAAAAGAATTTTAAATAATAAGTAAAACAATATTCTAATCATATTCTAAGCATATTCATTGATACCAAATCTTGTTCAATTTTCTAAAATTATAATTGGTTTATTTCAATCTCAATTCATATATCGATTCCATTCCATCTTCATCATTATTCTAATTAAATCCATCATTTTTATTAAAATAAACCCATCATTTCTACTTATTTCAAATTTTTCTGTCTATCAATTATCAATTTTATTATTGCTCATATGTGAATAATAATAGTTATTACTTGTAATATCAATCTTTCAATAATTTATACCTTTTAATTTTTATACATAAAAATAAATCAAATTAAATCAAATTAAAATAAATAAAACAAAAATGTAAGAAAAATCTTACTTATTGCAATTGCTGCAACAATTTACTCAATTATATTAATTTTTTTCCCATGTTATCTGTAGCATCAATAATCAAGTTCTGGTAGATAGATAATTTTTAATGTTTCAAGATTAAATATGACACGAGTTTGGATTATGTAACTGTGTTTGATAGTTAAAATAAGATAATCATAATCATCTACTTATCTATTGATATGGAAAGCCAATAGAAATTATATAATACAATATAGTATAAAAGTAACAAAAAAAAATAATAATTTTAGATGAAAAGATAAAATACTTTTCAAACTCTTTTTCCCAATAAAGCAAAAAAATCCTAGTTCTATAAAAAGTGAGACTAAAGAAATATCAGAATTCAAAGCATTTGAAGCTGTTAAAGAATTATGAATCGTAAAATGGTCAAAACAATTAAAGCAGTCAAAATCTACTCGTCTGCAAGACTAGTAAACCAACAAGAGAGTAAGCTAGTAAAGATCACAGGCTAGTAAATTAGCTAGCAGCCAAAAAGAAAAAGAAAACATAGGAAAACACTGAATAATCAAGATTTGTCTCTAAACAAAGTTAGGTTAGGTTAAGCTAAATAAATTGAATTCGTTTGCTAGTGAGTAGAATAGTAGACTAATTATGCAGAAACTTTGGGCATAAGTTACATTTACGCGTTTTTTAGTCAATATTGCTACCATAACTGATAATCTTAGTAATTAATAGTGGATTATTAATAATTTTATATAACCTTTGATATAGTTGAATAATATTTGAAAATGTTACTATGCAGTACATTACAAATACTAAATAGTGAATAATAAGAGGTATAAATAAAAATTTTCTTTTTTTCAATTATCAGTAACTTTAATTAAGCGAATCTGAAAAATTTATTAAAATTATTTTATTTCATCATTCGTAATTGTGAAAGAATTAATGGTTAACAAATGAATTGAGTTTGAATTCTTCAGGGAATTTTTTTAATGAATCTGTAGCTTAATCTTTGGAGTTTATATTGAGAAATTTGACAGATGACAAAGGAACTCTGAGATTTGGAAGAAAACAACTACGAATTAAGAAGAAACTGCAACAAAAGTAGAAAGAAAGGTATTATTATTGAAAGTATTGAAATGTATAAGACAAACCCTATGAAGCTTATAGAATATATGGTGGTGAAATTAAGGAAACTCAATTAACATACAAAGAAAACACAAATAAAAAGAATAAAAAGCAAAATTCAAAATATGAATTGAGCGTTTTTTTTCTCTATTTTTTTTTTTGTTTTGCTTTGTTATTATAAAAATAAAACTTTTTTTTAAGAAAATTAGTATTTCAGTTCTCCATCAAGAAGAGTTCTATTTATCATTTATTGAGTAACCAAATATTTTGAACAATAAGAAATAAAATATATTGAACTAAAAAAAATGAAGTGTCGAAAACCAGTGAGGAATTTACATAGTTTAAAGTAATACCACAAAGGTGTAAGAAAGTTTACAACTTAATAATCAAAAAA
Source organism: Ascoidea rubescens DSM 1968 (assembly GCF_001661345.1). Taxonomy (NCBI): domain Eukaryota; kingdom Fungi; phylum Ascomycota; class Saccharomycetes; order Ascoideales; family Ascoideaceae; genus Ascoidea; species Ascoidea rubescens. The sequence continues at coordinate 168,658 of NW_017962924.1, read as the reverse complement.
AGCACGTTACATTGTAATTGAATGATAAAATTATTATATTGAATTTCAACATAAAAATGAATGTAAATTGCAGAAATATAACAAAAAACAAGTTGTGGTTTTGTTTTTTTGTTTTTTTGCTTTACCAATGTATAATTTTTATATTAAAATTTTTTATTCGATTATTGGAAACGAATTAGTCTGGAGTCAAAATTACAACTACATCTGAGACATGTGGTGTAAAAAAGTTGGGTTGTTAGATATTGGAAATAATAAAGCAAAATATTATTTAAAATTTAATAAAATTAAGTAAAATAAAATAAAATAAAATAAAAATAGAAAAACCAAACACTACTGGCGCAATAGGAAATACGATAATTGGAGCCAAGCTATTCAACTAATTGAAGTCAATTGTCAATTTCCTGTTTAATTTGTTATTCAGGTAGAATCTTGATAATTTCGAAACAATTAACTCTTTGTTTGAAATCCATTTTTAAGTATGTTGCAATCTGTCAAAACTGGAATGGTTGAAATTCAGTGAAATGAAATTAATTCTAAAAATACCCATTTGAAATAAAGTACATTGTTGGATGTGGAGTGTGGTAGCGTAGCGTAGGATATCGATATTCAGTGAAATGACATCCAAACGTCGAGATATTTCAGCGTAGTATTCCACTGCACCACTGGAGGGTGTGGTGGAGCACACAGAGTATGGTGCTACTGGAGCACCACAATATAAGCGTGTGGCCATAATCTCGCATAGGCTATTACTGGCCAGAGCCAGGATTGTTGGTGTTTCCTATTGTTGACCGGTGTTATTGTTATTTTTTGTTGACACCTGCAAGTGGTGGGGCTCGTGAATAAAACGTCTGACAGAAAAATTGAGAGCAAATAAACGGTTTTTGAATTTTAATCTAAAAGCCCAACCGTTTAACGAGTACTATGGTGGTTTTAGCTAGAAGACACCTCCTGGCAATGGAGCCATTTGCCCATAACGTAGCTGAGAGAGACGAGAAACGTTGGATCGATTACATTCAGCTAGCAGCTAGCTAACTGGCTAACTAGCCAAGTGGAAGAGCTTCCAATCCTACCCTAGACTCGGAAGGTATTAATTATCCTGAACATTGAAAGCATTTCAAAGCATGATATGATTTGCTGAACGTGAAAAACTCTATCTGAAAGTTTTGAATTTGTACTAGACTAAATAGTTCAATTTTAGATAAAATTTTAGATATATTATTTAGCAAATAATTTTTTCTTGTTTTAAAGGAAATAAATATTATCTAAGTATAAGAATCGAACCATTAAATGTTTTTCTTGTGCAAATCCTTGATTAATAAATGGTTAATGCAAAAGCTAGCAATGCAATAAATCCCACCAAAGCAACAAGTATTGCTGGAAAATCACAGTGATTCTGTATCTGAAGAATGGGGCATATGGAAAGATTGCATAGTTTTCTTGATATGGATATCTAACAGAATATTTGAAATCCATTTGTTAGATAGTTGGGACAACCTTCAATCTTAATATTTGAATTTCTCATGTTGTGTTGTTATGCTATATATTTATGTTATGTTATTTTCTTAGCGATATATTATGTTGGTGATTTGTCACTTTATTATCCTGTTATTCATGCAGTGAAATCAACAAATTATTTCCAGTCAATGTCAAAATTAGATGCTTTTGCTCTCACCAAAGTCTGATCAATTTGTGATTCATTTTGCGATCGCTTTTGTGGTGTTTTGTCCTCAAGTTCAGGGAAAAACAGGACCTCAGTGCCGCCATGTGCACATCCCAGTTCCACAGTGTGTCACGCGCCTTGTACTTGCCTATAGAACGTGACATATCTGTTTTACCTGATCCTCTCTTGTCTCTCGTTTCAGTTCTCAAGGTGAACGTGGTTCCCAAACTTTGCACCTGCCCCAATAATGTAGCACCAAATTTTCAGTCCTATCAATTATTCATTAATATTTAAAATTTATCATTTATTTTTAATACCATAATATTTTATATTTAATAATATTTTTAACAAGTTCAAAACAATTGTTATTTGCTGAGATATCGTAACCAAAAAAACGATAAACCCAACTTTTTGTTTTAGTAATTCGCTATAATCATAAATCTATTCTGATCTTGGGTAATAAAATATATTTTGGGTAAAATTAATCAAATTGCACCAATATTTAATTTTATTAAATGATATTGAATGATATTGAACGATATATGACAAATAAGCATGGAATTATAGATTTTGCCATTAAATAAAGTTTCAACAAATGGTATTTCATCTCTTAAATATTTGTTCTTGATTTCATTGTAATTTCCTTTTGAAAACATTCTACAAAGCTAAATTAATCAATTAATAAGTTAATTAAGTTTTTTTGCTTTTTTTTCTTTCTTTTATTTTTTTGAAAATAATTTCAATGTCATTTTTTATGTCAGTTGAATATTATTTCAATCTGTTTTCATGATCATATATATGTCTCTAGGTATTTCAAGATAGAACTTATTTTATATTATTGAGAAAGAACAAGAAACCAGCAAATTTTGAATAAAAAATGTTTTTTTGGTTTTTGGTTTTGATTTTTGAATTTTTAATCTTTAACACCTTGTAAGATTTATTTAATATTCTGGTGACTTTTAAAAGTTAAATAGGAAATAGCTCTTTGAATATGTTGAGTTCTGTACATACCTTTATTTTTAAATTAATTATTCTCGAAAATTGCTTAAATTGTGATCATTTTGAGTAATAAATTATTAAAAAGTATTCTACAAATACAAAAGAAACCCAAGATAGATAAGAAATTAAAGATACAGCATAAGTAGGAGGTAAACTGAAATAAATTAAATGATGATGAAAAAAGAAAGCTCTGAGAAAGCAAAAAAATTCCAGAAATTTCAAAAAGAATTTCAAAACAAATCCCAAAATACTCAGCATGATAAATCTAAAGCAACAAAAGAACAATTAATGCAAAATCATTAGTTAGCCACAAAATAAAATCCACTTAAATGAATAATATGGATTAACCCATGATTGCCATTTACCTCATATAATATGAAATTCAATCATGAATTGAGTCATTTTCCACTATAGAAATGAAACAATCCAACAAAAAACACAGAAAACAACTTAGAACAGTCAATTTCCAGCAACATAAATATCACAAATATAATAAAAAAAGCTGGTGGAAATCAGAAACAGACACAGACCCCAGACCGCCGCCGAGACCCCAGACACGCTCGTGCTTGCTCTGGGGGAGCTGACAGTCTCGGAGCTTCGGGACGGCATGCCAAACGGGCAACCTGCAGCAGAAACAGCAGAAACAACAGAAACAGCAAAAACAACACCGACAAACACAACTCGTGACTCGTGCTCGATCCATGGTGGCGGATTTGGTTCTGGGCCGCCATTGCTACCGCGTTTGGGTGGCGGCATGGTCCAATCTTATAATTGGGAGATACGAGGATTTGCTCTGTCATACATGCTTGCTGCACAGTTGACGCATGGTTGGACTGGACAATCGGTTCTTTAATGTTTTAATTTTCAAAGCTCCCTTTTAAGTAATTAGTTATGTTGGTCTAGTTACCTAACGTTTAATGGTCAAGCTGATTCTTGTGCTGATTCAGAGCGTTTTGTTTCATCCAATGATTATTCTATTGGCCCTCCTGTTGCCAAATATAGTGAGTACCTTGTTGATTTTACATAATTTTATTTTTGGACAGCAGAATGATGCATGAACTTAGTCAAATTCTGATACAGCAGTACATATCCAACTCTACAACTTTCAAACTCTACTTTTCATGCTAAATTCTGAACATTTTCACTTTTTTATGAACTCTTACTGTGTTATTAAGGTTTAAGATCTGAGATTCCAAATAATTAAAACCTTAGTTTAAATCTTAATATAAAACCTTGTATTAAAACCTTATTTACAACATTCATATCACATTTTATATCATATTTTATATCAGTTTTTGTGATAAGTCTAATTTTGGTTTAGAATTTGAACTTGATTCTAGTTTATTCAATTACAAATTGATAGATAGCTTTTACAAAAAAAATGTCAAAATTTTTTAAATTTTATATGAGAATGTTTGGAAATCTTATTACTCTGTTTATATTCCCCTTTCATTATAATTTTTATTTTTTATTCTGTCTTTAAGATCTACAAACAAGTATTATTTTAAAATTTTATCAGTCCTGCTAATCTGAATTAATCTTTTACTTTGGTAAGACTACCAATTTGTTTTTTTCACTTTTTTTTTTGGGTTTTCTGCTTTTCTGTTTTTTATTCTTATATTTTTAAGTTTCCATTTTTTTTCTAAGTTAAACTTTTATCACATATTCAATATTATGAGATTTTTCTACCTAGCACCTCCTCTTATTTACTATTGTTTTTTTTTATTCATAAATCCTTCTGGTTTTATTTCTTCTTTCAATCTTTTATCCATTTTCAAATTATATATAACCTGATAATTCTCTCTGCTTTTTTCTATCAGTAAATTCATCTATTTTCTTCAATTACAAATTTCAATTGTTATCTTTTTCATATTCAATTTGCTTATTCAATTGTTATATACTCATAATATATTCGTACTTCATACACACATTTTATCTTTTGCACCTCATAACTACATCGCTCTATATTTAATATAGTTTCTAATTCATAATGAATCAAATCAACCAGATGATAAATCTTCCTCAATCCTCTAATAATGAACACTATTTAGGTCCTTCATTTAATTATCAAACCGTTCAAAATATCCAAAATATTCAAAACATCCAAAATATTCAAAATTTTCCAGCCATTTCGAATAATCAAAATTTATTCCTTGACTATTCTAATATTTCCTTAAATTATTTGCCATCCCAACATCCAATTAACGAAAACATCTCTGATAATGCCGATATTCAAACCATGCTAAGTCAGGTATCTCAAGTTGATTGCAATTTTCCCAATGAAATAAACAATTTGATAACTGAAGACCTAAATAACAGTGATATAATCGCTCTTTTGAACACTAATAACAATAATAGCCATAATAGTAGTAGTAATAGCACTAATAGCACTAATGGCACTAATGGCACTAACAATAATAATAGCAATAATTTTGCTGACCCTAATACTCCTAATATTTTTATTAACTCAATCCAGCCTCAAAATCCCGAAATAAATCAAAATTTAATTACAAATCCCATTTTGGAATCAAATGCTATTAGTCAGAGCAATTTTATAACTAGTAACACTTTTATTAACCTTAATAATAATTTTAATCTCAGAAATAACTTACAATTAGATAATAATATTCACAGCCCATTAGAACCCATATCAGATTTCCCTTCGTTTTGTTCTACTCCATGCACTGAAAATGGCGACTCTCCAATTACTCCCTCAGACAGTTGTATTAATCTCAATGTTATCCAACCTTTTGAATATTTTCAATTCCAACCAGCAGCCATTTGCAATCAATTACCAAACCAAATTCACCCTCAAGTACAACCTCAATTGCAATCAATACCTCAAATTCCACAGCAAGCTCTTCCAAATAACTTAGTTGATAATAGTTGCTTAATTGATCAAAATCTAATTAGTAATCGCAATTTAATTAACCACAATGAAGATAGTACCAGCAACTCCAATCAAATACAGATTCAAAATACTCGACCTGCTTGTGAGCAGCAATTTTTTGAACAGCAAATCATTCATCAACACCATCATGACGCTCAGCAGATTGATTCCCAACAGCAACTTATAAACCAACAACCAATAAATAACCAACAAAATTATTTGTATGAGTATGATTTTGCGAGTCCTAATTTAAAGCTCTCCTTGCCTTCATCGAATTTATCTTCAAGCCATTATCAAGGCAAAACTGGCAGAAGAACCAAATCACTTTCGTCAAAAGAAATTGATAAGACATGCCCAGTTTGTCGCAGAGTATTTGTTAGAGATTTAAAACGTCACATCAGAATCCACGATGATAAACCCAGATTCAAATGTGTTTTTCATAGAAAGGATAAAACAAATGGTTTGAAAATGTGTTTACATTCAACTGGCAGATTCAATCGTCCTTACGATCACAAAAAACACTTGTTGAATAATCATTTCACGTTTGAGGACCCTCATGGCAAAAAAGAAGCCAACTTGGGCCCAAAGCTTGATTGCAGAGGTTCTTGTAACTACTGTGGAAAGCATATGACTGGTCAAGAGTTCATTGAGCATGTTGACCATCAAAATAACCAAAAAAACTTATGTCCATATCTTACAAAGTTACTATCAAAAGACTAGTTTTTTAGTACTATATATTAGACTATATTTTATTCCTTTCATTAGCATTTTCTCTTTATTTTGTTTTTATTTCTGTATACATTTCTTTTACTTCATTTTTCTTATATTATATTGCAGACATTTCAACCATTTACACAAATATTTTGATTTATTTTCAATTTCATTTTCTTTACTTGGAAGATTCAAGAATAATTATCTCCGGTATATTTTGATATAATATTTGCTGATATCCTACTCAGCATCCTTCAGTTTTTCAATTAATTTAACAATTAATTATCCTTTTTACAAATCTTTAGTTTTTTTTGTTCATAGTTTCAATAAATATTGCATTTTTTTTCCTATTAAACTTGATTTTTTCAGTAAGAAACAAAGCTTTTAATGCTTTTCTTGTTTTTTAAAAAAAACCAAATTGTTTCTTACTTTTCTAATTTTTGCATTTAAAATTTGGTTTTTCTTTTTTTTAGCTATTTTGGTTTTGCTGGATTGTTTTTTGTTTTTTTTACAGCCAAAAGTTTAACTCTTCCTTTTCTTTTGAATTATAGAGTATCATTAAGCAAGAACAAATCTGAATGCAATTAAAATTATAATTGGATTGGATTGGATTGTACAAGTGAGACTATTTGAATCGTTTGGAGAGAAATTCTAAAAAATTTTCGGGTTAGTACATTTGATTGAATTTTAAGATCCAAGATTCCAAATTTTTTTTGCTGTAAAATCAGTTGATCTGTTTAAGACATGTTTATCAATTTGCATACAACTCTAGCTTAACATTTAGAATGGTTTAAGTAATTCGTTAAAAATTATATGAATTTCGTAAGAATTCATATGAATTTTTTGAATAGAAAAAAAAGCAGAATAAAAACTAATGTGTAATAAACTTGGAAGTAATTAGTAACAATATAATTATATAGTATAAATTTTAGTTTAATTCAATTTAATTTAATTTAATTTTGACAAGTGGAATTAAACTAATCAAGTAATTGAGTAAATAAGAAATTAAGTATTACTTTTTGTTAGTGAGAATTAAAGATTATCAAGATGTTTAACAATTATAGTGATAATGTAATAATGTAATAATGTAATAGTGTAATAGTGTAATAAAAATGAACCTAATAAAAAATAAATTCGTAACGGGGATAGTATTGAATAATAATTTACAATTAATAATAAGAGAACGACTGCAACACAAACAGAAAAAAAAAGAGTCGAGAATTGGATCTTGACAGTTTCAGCACAATAATTATGGTAACAAATTATTGTATAAAATGAAAAATAAAAACAAGAAACAAATCAGAAACAAGAGAAGCAAAAACCCCAAAAAAACCCACGAAAAAGTAGAGAAAGTTGAAGAAAAATTGGAAAAAAGTGAAAAAAAAAATTTTATCAAACATTGAAAAATCCTTATTTGAAAAACGATGATTGGCAATATTTTTAACAAATCAACTAAATTTAAGACATTTCAGATTCAAGTTCAATGTTGGAGCCAAATTATGAGAATAAATTGCTAATTATTTATTAGTTAATAGACTAACAGATTAGATGTCTAAGATATTAATATTAGGCAAGTAGAATGAAAACAAATGGGACTTGAAAGAAGTAAGAAAAATTAAATTCAAGAATGAGATTATGACTCAAAAAGATTTCATTAGGTAGTGATTAATTATTAAGAAGAATGTGTAGTTTGTAGGATTATGAATAAAAAAAAACAGCCAAACTCATTAGTTTGTTAATGACTTGTAATAAGAATATTAAAATTAATGATGGAATCAGTTGAAAAAATCTGTGAAGCAAAGAATTATGACAGTAGTAGAAAATAAGAAAGATTCATTATTTAAGTTGAAATAATGAAATAAAGGAAAAAAAGACTAAAAAGTAAGAAAAGTTTAAAAGTAAAAGTGGAAAGTAAAATTGGAAAGTAAATTGAAATTCGTAAGCAAAGCAAGTCAAATAAAATTATGAGAATAAAAAACAAAGAAACAAGGAAAGTTATGGTTTAGTGAAGGAAGGAAAAAAAAGTAGGAATATCCAAAATGAAATGAAATTAAGTAAAATAAGGAAATAAACAAGTAAATAGAAAAGTAGATGAATTGAAACATGTTTGGAGAAGAAATACAATGAAATCCAGTAAGAGATAATAATAATAATTATATAGGATAATAATAGCCAACGAAATTAAACAGTCATTTAGGTCTCAAGAGATTCGAGTTTTCTGAATCGATAATCTATAAAATAATATATATTAAATAAGAATAAACAGATCTCATAATAAGATTTTTTAAAAGAAACGTAATTGGGCTGAGCTGAGTAGACCTTAGGAATCCAAATTTTGTTCCTAATTGAACCAAACGAGACTCTGAGCAAGAGTTGCAAAATGGTAGAAAAAAAAGGAAAAGAAATAGAGGAATTGCAGTAGATTGGAGATAAAGTGGGAACTAAAAGGGGATTACATAGGAATTTGGGCTGGGAAGGGAAATTGGAGCTGGAATTGTTGATTTTTGAGGAAACAGTGATCGATTTGGGGTGCAGATATCAGATATCAGATACTGGCAAACAACAGTTTAGTAGATTTGTAGCACTAAATATCTAAGAACCAACAAAACGCGAGAGCATTGGCGATGGAACAATGAGTATTTAACGAGATCCAGCAGGATTATGGAGCGAATAAATTCTCTCGCAGGACAGCAGCATGTCGAAGGTTGGAACCAATTTCAAATGGAAAGCACAAATCGAAGAAGAGCACGTAGAGCACTGTGGGAGAAAGTGCACAGGCGAAAATGAGGGCATGGGAGAGAAGCGTGGAAGCAGAGGCAGCAGAAGCAGCACCGGCTGGGTCTGTGCTGCTTCTTGTGGCCAGGCACTGCTCTGCAGGCAGTGGAATGCTACGAGATCCTTTGACAACAGGCTATTGTAATTGCAGCTGAAGCTGGGGACATATCAACAGCTCGGATTCCAGGGCTGGTCTTCCTGTGTCCCATCGTTAGCTCTCCAGTTCGAGAGGAAGAGCAAATGCAATGGGCTTGGAGGATGTTTTACTTATTATTGTGCTCGAAAGATGGAGAACGATCTACGCTGTGTAAACAGTCGCTGGACAGTTGAACAGTCGAGTGCATTGGCGCTTTGGCAAGGGAAAGCTGGGGTATATTTCCTTGGTGACACAGCAAATTACATTAGATATTAGAAGAATGAGTAGAGAGAGGAAGTAAACATTATTAGGGTGCTAGAGCAAGTAACGAAAAGTTGGAAACATAAAAAAAATAAGTGGAAACAACTAAAAAAAGCAATTATGTATATAATACTCGATTAAAAACTCAACAGAAAATATGATTGGGAAAAAGGAACAATTACAACCAGAAAACAACAAAAACAAACAAAAACAAAAACAAAAACAAAAACAAAAACAAAAACAAAGACAATAATAACAAAAACAATAACGGTAACAGAGATACAGAAAGAAAAAAAAATTAATTAAAAGATATTTTTTTTTTTTATTTTATTTATTTTTTGTAAATTTTTAAATTTTTTAAGCTTGGTTTCGTTTTTTAGCCTCATTTAATGTAAATGTAACTTGGTATAACTTGAAATAGGTTGGTTTGAATTGGAGTGATTTATTGTTGAACGTTTTCAGGGTTGATATCAGAATTTGGGGTGAGGTTGGAGGCATAAACTCTGTTTTGCTCTTGCAATTGCAATAATTTCTTTTTCAATTCCTTTTCCTTTTCAGCTTGAAGCATCAATTTCTGTTCTCTAGCTTTTAATTCAGCGGCTTTCTTTTCCAAAGCAGCAGCTCTAAAGGCCAATTCCTTAGCTGATTGGGCCTCTAGTTCTTCCAATCTTTGTTGTTGTTTTCTGATTCTTTCCTGACTAAGAGCGTATGGAACAGTTTCTGATAATACTCTCAATTGGGATCTATTTACATTTGGCGAGTCGGCGACAGAGGTAGGAAGTGTTGTACTATTGAAGGTATTGGGGGTTCCTGGTGGTTTCAATTCATTGGATGAGATACCTCTTGGTGTCTCGTTTGTCTTGAGAGATGCATTATCAGCCGAAGCATCAAAGTTGAAGTTTTGTGGGTTATCGAAGATTATCGTGTCTCTTTGAGCGGCTATTTTGGTCAAGCTGGATAAAGTTGGAGGTTCAGGAATAAATGAGTCCCTATTATTGTCATATTCATCGACTCCTGGGACCGATTTTAATTTTTCAGTTCTGTAGTTTTCATAAAGGAAGTCGTGAGTTAGGTCTTTTAGATCTTGTAGATGAGAGCCCAATAAGACAGATTTCAAGGTTGAAAAATCGCTTACGTGTGGGTCATCTATATCAATGAAACCCCAGGGGTATTTTCTGCCACGAACTTTTCTGCCATTAAGAGAAAAAGTGTCTTCAGAACATATAACAGCAAATGGTTGAATCTCTTGCAAATACTTGTTTTCATCAATGGTTTCAGGATCGTCTTCTTCTTCGTCGTAGGTGAATTGGAAAACTGGCACATTGAATTTTTCAATATCCCTGACAATATTTTCTTTGAATAATTTTAGCTCTTCTTCTGTAAATGAATCGGCTCTTGTAATGACTGGAATGACGTTGACGTATTTTGATAGTTTCTTGATGGTTTCAACATCCAATTCTCTCAATCCATGGCCAGTTGCTGGAATGAAATAGAGACAGACGTGGACTCTTGTATCTTGGAATTTTGGATTTCTTCTAACTCTGGTCTCCTCTGCTAAAACATTGTCAAACTGGGCTTGCAAGTATGATATGATTTCACTAAAACAGACGTCGTTGTCAATGTTTTCCCCAAACCCAGGAGTATCAATTATGGTCAATAGTAGCTTGGAGTCTTCGTCAATGAGTTCTATGTTTGCCTCAGTTATGGCAATGCCAGGCTCTTCATGGGCGCTTGTAGGATTGAACTCTCGTTCAAAAGTAGCAGCGTTGATGGTGGAGACGCCCTTGCCACCAGTAAAGGACAACGTCTTGGGCTCTTCAATTGAGGTGCCAACAGGCTGGAATTTGTGGGGGATGGTTTTCCTACCCAACAAGCAATTGATGAAGGTGGTTCTGCCGGAGCCAGAGGCGCCCACAGTCATGATTGAAAACTTGATACCACGCCTGGTATCCTTCTTACGACGTAGCAACGAGGAGGAGGTGAAGTTCATGGTCAACGAGAGTCAGAGTTGGAAACAGGAGAGTGGAGTGCAAAAGCAATGGCTGGGCTGTTGATGGAGGAGCGAGCAATGGAAGCACACAGGGAAACAAAGTAAAGGCGCTAAACAGACAAAATGAAGGACGAGTATCCGAGGAAGGATCGTGTCCAGGGAGTTGGTGGAGCTGGCGAAGTTGGCGACGTTGGAGAAGTTGGGGAAGAAGAAAGAAGAAACGCCAGAATTTAAAACCTGGCCTCTACTGCGAAGGGTAATTTCAGCTCAGAGCTGCCTCGCCCAAACGTTCTGATCTCCTGCTGTTTACAACCTCAATGCTGTGCTATCGCAGAATGAAGCTCCAGACCCTAACAACTACACCTCCTGCTGCTGCTGGAGCCGGTGAGAGTAGTCTATCTTCAAGGGCTGCGAAACGTCCTCCTGCTCCACCACGTCGTGCCCATCCTTCGAGATCTGCCCAAACACCTTGAGTCCATCCACCATCTCTTCGTGTCTAGAGCCTGTTCTCTCGCTAATGAGTCGATTCACCACGTCCTTGCTGGCCTCGCTGTCGTCGAGATCCTCGTATTCTTGGTAGCTGAGATCTTCGCTGCTGGCTTTGAGCTCCATGTCTGCCAAAGGCTTCTCGCTTTGGAACCTGTTCCATTGCTGCTTCTGCCCAGAATCTACTGCTTCATCTCCATCTCCAGCTCTATCACCATCACCAGCGCCAGCGCCAGCTCCATTGCTGGATCTGTACTTGTCTTGTGGACTCACATCGTTTGTTCGTTCATCTATCATCTTGATCTCATGGTAAAACTCGTTGTCCACTCCATCCTCGTCGACCACTGCTGTATCGCTCCTCATACCCTTTATCCTATTGGGACTAATATTGCTGTTTGGCTTTTTTAGTTTTTTTTCATCATTGCTTTCGATTTCATTTTCATTTTCACTTCCACTTCCAGCTCCAATGTTAATTCTAGTCTCAATCTTAGCTTCAGTTTCAGTTTCAGCTCCAATTTCTTTTTTATTCTCTTTTCCACTTTCTGCATCAAAATTCGAGTCCATTTTAGATTTTAGATTATCTCTCGTTGATCCAGCCACATTATTTGTTTTATCCAATTTATTTTCTCCAATTTTTTCGTTTTCTTTTTTTAAATTTGAACTGCTAACTCGAACTTTTTCATTACCGTTATCACCTTCACTTCCATTTTCTTTTTCCTTTTCCTTTTCTTTTTCTTTAAATCTCATTTCATTGCCAGCTTTTCTAGAAAATGGATGTGCTTCTGTATTAAAAACATATTCATCTAGACTCCAGGTATCAAAATCTTCAAATAACAAGTAATAATACTTCAATGTTTCCGCAAACCAAAAACTTTCCAACACATCATCCTGGTTTCTTTCAACATTCAAACTATCAACATTTATCCTCGTAACGTCTTTCAACGATGAAATTCCAATCACCTTTCCTTTTTTATCTTTAATCCCACAGTATCTTATAGTTTTCTTAAACAATCTCCATCCTTTCACTCTCCATTCTTCATCCCCTGTAATCCTATACAAATAAAAAATCGATTCAATAGTTTCAGGTCTGAGAATGAAACTTGGATCCATTTTATTCACCCATAATGGTTGGTTAAAAACATCTCCAATTTTCCACTTATATTCATACTCTCCAGTTTCCCCAACAATTTTTTGAATTGGTGTTGTTGGTTTAAAATAATTCCTAGATTTTAAACGTTTCCCATTTTCAATACTATCAATGCTATTAATACTATCAACACTATCAATATCATCGACGCCATCAATATTATCTAATTCAGTTTCCTTGTCTTCAGAGCCTTCAGGACCCTTGTTAGAAACCTTAGGAATAAATGCTCTCTTTGTAATTTGGTTTTCATTTATCAAAAACTCCTCATCTTGAGTCTCTGAATTTTCAGAAACACTAATTCTTTTATTGATTTTATCTATCTGACCCTCTAATCCATCAACTTCCCCAGAATTATCTATTTTATTTTTATTTTTATTTCCAACATCATAATCAGATAAAATGTTTTCCTTTAGAAAATGATCGTCCACTATCTTTATATCATCACTTGATGAATCCAAGCTCTTCTCGGGGCTTTTTGTAAAATACCTTTCAAGATATTCAATTCTTTCTGCCTCATTGAATAGACACTCAAATCCGCTATCAATTGGATACTCATCACAAGAATCAATATTAAGATTCTCCGGCATAAGACCCATTAATTCATATATCTTATAACACCCATTAGTAATTTTTTTGGCAATTTCCAAATCTTCCTTATTATCTCTAATTCTTGATGATAATGCAAACATTCCGCCAGCAAAACATGATAAATGCTCGATCTTATTCATGATAAAATAACTATTTGATCCATCTTTGCTTGAAATAATTTCATTAATTTCTCCTGAAAATAGAACATCGTCTGTATTTAAATCATCACTTCCATAATTCTTAATCGATGGCAACTTGGCTTTAAATAACATGTATCTCTTAACTTTTTCAATCGACTTTTCATAAAGCATTAAATATTCCTTCATTGACCCATTCAAAAGATGATATTGTTTTATTAAATATTCATAAAATGAATCAGATAAACCGCCGATGGAATATTTTCGAACATTTTCTGAAGCGGCTGTTATATCCGATTTCTTACAATAAACAGTTTGTCCTTTATAAAAAGATTTGACTAAACTACTCTTGAAATCATCATTGTCTTTATTGTCTTCAAAATCTTGATTAGTAACAATTTCACAACCTGATATATCCATATATAAAGGAAACAATCCATTTAAAATAGAATTGGCTTTTAATTTTTCATTGTCTTGATAAGTTTCCAAATTCTTAGTAATTTTGTGAATAAAATGAAAATATGTGTTATTATTAGTTAGTTGAGCCAATCTTGTAAACTCCAATGAAAAGGAACCAAATTCAGCAATCGAAGCAGATTTTGATGCATATTTTGGGACTTTCGTATCTTTACCTTTCCAATAATAATATAAAAGTGGCATATTGTTTGGAGTATCAAATATGCCAATTAGGTTATCTGCCAATTCTGTTGCTTTAATTAATAAAATTTCCTCGTCTGACAAATCATAACCTGAAATTAAGCCCCCGAGTACTCTGATAATAGTTTCAAAAATAGGTATATATTCTCTAAAAGTATAGTTGAATTTGATTGTCGAAATTTTTTTCAATGCAAAATTAAATTCTGTTTTTAGATTCATTAGATACAAAGTATCCAAAGAATCAATTAGAGTAACAGACCAACCGATAAACGAATCAAAAGGTTCTAAAGAAATTGGTAATATTTCATCGTAGTCGATTCCATGAGACATATAATCATCAAACGATAATAAAAAAATCTGTTTAATTTTGTTTAATTTTTCTGTGTCTTTTAATCCATTCTTATTTATGCTGAATTTCTTTGATTGAATATTTGGATAATTTGTTTGATCGTAATCGACTCTAGGCAATTTAAACTGAGATCGATAATTTGAATTTGTTGACATGAAATGAAAACTTGATTCTGGTCTTGGTAATTCAACGGAATCCTCTTTTATTTTATCGTTATCGAATTTATTGATATTGGTTAATATTTTTGAAGATAATCTGCTAGAATGAATAGAAGATGATAGTAATGGCAAATTTTCGTCATTTTCGTCATTTTTATTTGAATTAGATGACTTTCGAGCTCGAGCATTAAAAAAATCATGAGAAGTTATTTTTTTATCATTATCTTTATTGGCTGGGGTAAAGTTAGGATCAAGGGGTTTAATATTTTCATCGATATCTGGGTTAATTAGATTGTTATTGGAGAGTATTGGGAGATTTATTTCAGGATCCTGTTTGAATTGATTTAATTGTTTATTGTTATTGTTATTGTTGTCTTTACCATCATCATTATTATTATTATTAATATTAATATTAATATTATTATCATTATCATTATCATTATCATTATCGTTGTTATTGTTATTGTTATCGTTTTTATTAGGGTTGATATTTAAGTTATTATTAGCGTCTTTGATAATCAATTCCTGATTATCGTTTATAATAGAATTAAATTCATTATTTTTGAAAGTTAGGTAGATAATCGATAACAATAAAAAAGTTAATATTATTAAAAATTTAAATTTTCTGAATTTGACTTTAATGAAATAAAAAGAAAACATTGCTTTGAAGATGGAGCTAAGAAAGAACCGATGTCTTCATTTAAAAAAAAAAAGTTCTTTGCAGTAAAGGAAATAACAAAGAAAATAGAAGCAAAAACGAAGCAAAAGAACAGAGTGGATAGATAAAAAGAGGTAAAACAAGGTGTATTGTCTTCTATTGTTACTGCTGATTGTTCAGTGAAATATCTGGTAAAAACAGGTGAAACCTTAAAAGGGAAAGGGAACTTTATGCAGAACTTGAGGATGGATAAACCTATTAAGCAACCAACGAACCAATAACCAAGAGTCGATATAAAACGAAGCATCAAGAGCCTGAGAAATGATTCCAGTAAGTTTACCCAAAAGGTGCACAGCAAAGAATACACTATCAGGATCAGGACTGGGCTTGAGATTATTGAATCTCAAAAGATACAGATCATACAATCCTTATATTGTGGACAAGAATGGGATGAACTATGATGTATTTTCCAAGTTGTTATCGGAGAGAATAATTTATTTAACAGGAGAGATCGACGATGAAGTTTCGATGTCTATCACAGCACAGCTATTGTATTTGGAGTCAGAGGCGAGCAACAAGCCAATCCAGTTGTATATCAACAGCGTTGGAGGAAGTGTTACAGCTGGGCTAGGGATATATGATACCATGAACTTTATCAAGTCGCCAATTTCCACTGTTTGCATTGGCCAGGCCTGCTCGATGGCCTCGTTGTTGTTGAGTGGTGGTGAGAAGGGCAAGAGGTTGTCGTTGCCTAACAGTGTTATAATGCTACACCAGCCCAGTGGTGGGTTTAAAGGGCAGGCAACAGATATCAAAATCCATGCTGAGCATATTTTGAGTATTCGCGAGAGATTGGTGAAGTTGTATCAGAGCAACATGAGAAAAGGAATAACCATTGAAGAAGTGTCGTTGTTGTTGGAGCGAGACAAGTTTTTGACGCCAGAGGATTCAATTGAATATGGTCTTGTTGATAAGATATTGGTGCGAAAGACAGAGAAAGAAGACAAAGAGAAAAAAGAGGCAAAAGAGGCAAAAGATAAAAGATGAAGAAGAGAAACCCAGTGAAAGAAGATGGCGAATTGGTTGTGTAATCCATGTCAACGCTTACAAATAAATAGAGCAGTTGATGAAGCTGGAGTTGCACTTTTCTTATCGCTGGAGGTTTGTCTGTAGAGACTGATTATATACAAGTTAGATAGAAACAGTACACATTTCAATACAAAACAATGACAGCAGCCAGTGTTAACAACAACGCCAATAGCAACAGCTCACGAAGAAGAAATGGTCATTTGGGTGTTTCAAATATGAGCTCGAAGTATGGCAATGGCAATGGCAATGGCAATGGCAGTTATCTAATCCATTCAATTGGCAATGGCACCAACAATCAATACATGGATCCATTGAAGATTAATTGCAATCACAGTTACTATCACAATAACAATCATAGTAATAATCATAATAACAATAACAATAATAATAATAACTATCATTCTGGTGGAAACCTAAACTCAAGGTATAAGAAACTTAACAAAAAATCCAAAGAATTAAACAAAAAAACCTCAATTAGTTACAATAATCATAATCAAACTCAAATCCATAATCATCTTCAAAATATTACCATCAATGATATTAATAATAATATTAATAAATTTTATAATAATATCCATAATAACAATAATAATAATAATAACAATAATAATAATAATAATAATAATAATAATAATAATAATAATAATAATAATAATAAAACTATTGTCAGCGCTAATCTCAAAAGTACCAAAACTGCTTCTGCGAATCCTACTTCTAATGCTCTTACTGAATCTAATGATAAAAACAACATTTCAATTGGTGAATATTTGAAGGTGGTAGAAAACGACAGAAACTACCACTTGGACTATTTATACAGCTTGAACAATTTGATCAACAGTTCAGATGATATCCAAGTTGAAGTTGAAGCCAAAGATAAGAAAAAAAAGGTTAAAGTTAATGCCAATAACAATGATTACTTGATTCACGAATATATTAACAACTATCGGGACAGTTACTTATCGATTCCATTGTGCTGCTCAGAACATTTTCAATCAAATTATTTTGACTTGTTATACAGCCACAATGAAGCACAGTCTACCAACTCTTCTCAAGCTTCGTCAAACAGCTATAATAGCAGTTACAACAGTGGATCTAGTAGTGTTGGGCACTTCAACAATAGTGGAGTCAACAGCAGTGTTGGCATCGAAGCAGTTGAGTTGCTAGGATTGGCAGTCAAATTAAGAGAATTTATTTGATTACAACTCTATTCATCTCTACCATTATACTATACATTTCCTATACTCTTGCACTACACCACACTCTTACACTTTTATATTCTCATGCTCTTTCATTCCTGTACTTTTGCTCTGGATAACCAGGACTTGCTATCTCACTTGCCTCTGTAGCTCCAATGCACATCTTCTCTTCAACTAGACGCCCCCCCCCCCCCCCCCCCCCCCCCCCCCCCCCCCCCCCCCCCCGAAGACCCTCCGACGACATCGTTCGAAAGCGCTCCCTGGTCCTTCGCGGCAAATGCACTTCGGATAAAACAAGCCTTTTGGACGCACATGCGCGCATAAAACAAGCAATTTAGTGTGTGGCAACCGAAGCCATCTCCGTAGATAACCTGGTTCGTCTTTCTAGGTCTGTTTGTAGGATCAGAAGCTCTTCTTTCTGCGTTATTGAACTCGATGCTTTTACAATTCCTCATGGTTTTTTTTATCTTCCAATGGCAACCTCTCGTTTCTCTTCTTCCAATTTGTAAGTTTTAGACGATTTCTTGAATCTGGACAGTTTTTTTCTTTTTACATAATCCTTCTCTTTCTTTCTACACTGTTGCAATTATCATATAAATACTTTAACTTTTCCGCTGGATTTTTTCTTCTTTTACGTTATTTTATTTTACGTTATTTTATTCTCTATTATTGCTGGTTCTTTTTCCCTTTGCTCCTCTATATTTCAATTAGATAATTTTCACATTGTCTCCTTATTATATTTTTCACAATTTATAATTAATTAATTAATCAAGAAAAAATGTTACCAGCTGGTGTTATTTTGGTTTTCTGTATTGTTTTTATTGTTGCTTGTGGTATTATTGGAATTCAAATTGCAAAAGTAATCAAAAACAGAAAGAGAGCTTTACAAAACTTCTAAGTAACTTATAATGGAAAATCGTTGCTAGTACTTTGATACTTGTATCTTCAAAATTTTATTCAAAAAAATTAAAAAATATCATCTCTTGTTTATGAAGGTTTTCACTGATTTATCTCAAATTTCTGATTTCTTACCAATTTTAATTACTTTTTACTGTTTCTATTGTCATTGTTATCTTTTTTATCATCATTTTATTTTCGTTTTTTGTTTTATCTTGTTGTCTTTCAAAGCTAATGGTCAATTATTCTCCAAACAATAATGTTTTTTTCTTGTTTCTTTCTATAAACACTCTAATTATATAACTAAATTTGATTTTTTATTATTCTTAGTAACCGATGCCATACCAGAAAAAAAACGACTGCCTAAAGAACATTGTTGTATTGTTGTTTACTTATAATATTTTAGTTTTCCTTGATCATTTCCTTGATCATCTTCCGAATCGGGTATTTTACTATGGAGCCTTTTTTCATTTGAGCCAATTTCTCAATAAAGTAATTTCCCGCAGATCATCATTTCAAAATTTCTTGCAGATTTTTACTGACCCGTTTATTTTATTCTCATGAATCATACAGAAACGATCTATAAGATCTATAATTTAAGGTTTATTATTACTATTTTCTATTACTTTCTATTATCGATTTTAAATTCTAATAGGTTTGTTTTTTTCCGAAAAATTCAGTTATCATCATCTTGTTCATCGCTCCCGCTAACAATTTCATTCCAAAAATCAACTTCCAATTGTATAACATCTGCAAAGATCTTCACCAATCTATTCAATCTATTCACATTAATTTTATTTTCATCTTTTTCAAAAACATGTGTATTAAGTAAATTTTCTCCATCCAAACATGCTTGTTCATACCAATCTTCAGCGTAATCATAAAGCCATTGTTTATACAATTGTTTTTTTAACTTATACTCATCTTCTTGATCATTTTTATGCTCAATATCATCGTCATTGGGAAAGTTTTTATCAAATAGCTCCTTACCATATAATGCTGCTACTCTATATCCATGTAAACAAGGAGCCAATGCCATATTGATCTCTAACCAATCTCCTCCATTCTTGGCTATATTCATTAAATATGAATTGTAATTCAAACATGCATCATTCAATTTGATATTGTCCAATTCATCTTCTGAATATCCAATCTTAAATAGTTTTAACTTGTGTTGATTGATTTCATTGATAATCGTACTCAATATCTCAACTTCTCTTTCAATACACATTAAATCCGGTGCAACTGATAAAGCTAATGAGTGAATCTTAGCATAGTTTAACAAATATGAATAATCCTGTTTTAAATAAATTTTAAAATTCGAAAGCTTTAACTTTAAACTCCCCATTCTTTTAATAAATTTATGATGAGTATAAGTTTCCCATTTTTCTGAAATTAATGGATGATTGAGTAGATATTTTAAAAACCCACCCTTTTCAAAAGGATGCGAAATCATTACTTCATCATTAAATTTGTCAAATTTCATCAACTTATTATTTTCGCCGTTAAAATCAAATTGATATTGATAACAATGATTTAATGGCCCATAACCTTTACCAATCGAATTGTCTGCATGAACAATACCACTATGAACATAATTAATTGAATTACCAACAGAGTCAATCAATGTCAATCCCCTCGCTAAATTCGATGCAATTGATGATGATAATGTGCATCCAGTTCCATGAGTCGCTTTACTGTCCACAAACAATGATTTGAAAATTACAAATTTTTTACTTTCGGATTGATATAAAATATCTGTTATATAATTTTTTTCATCATTATTAATAACCCAAGGAATATGGCCACCTTTAATCAAAATATTTTTAGCTTTTGAGCTTTCTGTTATTTTAATACACATTTCTTGAATATCTTGGATTTTGTTAATTTCTTTAGTATTAATATCATCATTTGATTTTTTAGCAAATTTCTTGTTATAATAATCTGAATCAACAATTGATAAGATTTCCCTGGCCTCTTCGTAATTTGGAGTAATCAAAGTCGAGTATTTAAATAGACAATCAATCATCAACTTTAAGTTTTCAGATTTTGATAAATCAAAGCCTGAAGTGCTAACAATAACAGGATCAACAACCAAAAAATTTTTATAGTTGAATTTGATTAAAGTGTCTTTTAATGCCTGAATGCCATTTTCACTTAGCATTCCAGTTTTAATCGAGTCAATTTTCAAGTCACTAAAATTTGCATCCAAAATTTTAATTAAAAACTCGTAAGGTATCTCAAACAGATCATAAACTCTTGTGGTATTCTGAGCAGTTAATGCATTGATACAAGTAGTACCGTAACAACCATGAGCTGTAATTGTTTTCAAGTCAGCTTCAATACCTGCACCACCAGAGGAATCAGACCCTGCAATTGTTAATACAATAGGCAAGCTAATATGATTTGGGGCAAAAGCATCAATTTGAGTTAAGTCAATTGTTTCAACACCTTCCATTTTTAACATGATGGGCTATCTGTGTTCTATTTTCTATCCTTTTATTATAGAATAAAAAAAAAATCAATTTTCCTAGCAGCAATAGCCTATTTATATATGAAAAGAACGGTCAAGAGGTATTTCTTGCTCAGGAAATAATACCCAACAAGATTATCTTTTTGACTCACGGAAGCATAAGAAGGGTTTTTTTTTATGCGGGTGAGTCTTGGAAAACCCATCAAATGAATAAATAAGGAGAATCAGAGCAAAATTGCAAGAGGCAGATATCAAATCAAACAGCTGAAGCCAATTAAGCCAGTGTTTCGCAGTTTAGTAACAAAAGTCTCATAGTATATAGTGAAGATGGCATTTGATAAATCAAGAACTGACTATACTCTATATTTGGTTACTGACAGTGGGCTTATTCCAGAGGGGTTGACAATTTACGATCAAGTTGAAGCAGCGTTGAGAAATGGAGTCACGATTGTCCAGTTAAGAGAGAAAACATTAGAAACTAAGGATTTCATTGAAAGAGCCAATAAGATCCATGAGTTAACTCTGAAATATAAGGTCCCTTTAATTATCAATGATAGAGTGGATGTGCTTCTAGCATGTGGTGCAGAGGGATTACACATTGGGCAAGATGATATGGATCCTATTGTAGCTAGGAAATTGATAGGGGATGATAAGATTTTGGGGTTGAGTTGTAGTAAAGAAACAGAAATTGAAAGGGTTATTGACAATTTGGAAGAATGCAAGATTGATTATATTGGGATTGGAGCAGTTTTTCAAACAAATACCAAAAAATTGAAAAAAATTCCATTTGGAAACAAAGGAATTAGGAGGTTGTTATTAAAATTGAGAGACTATAAAAATGGGATTGGCAAGGATATCAAGTCAGTTATAATTGGAGGGTTAAATAAAAGTAATATCCAAGGAGTGTTATACACAAGTTCAGTCCCAGGGAAAGCCACTGATGGTGTTGCAGTTGTTTCATGTATTATGGGAGAGAAGGATGCTGGAAAAGCAACAACTGATACACTAGATTCAATCCAAAAAGCTGGACCATGGTACAAAAATATTGATAATGGTGAGAATAACAGCGATTTTAAATTGGTTCCAACAGACAAATCAATTTTAAACGTTCAAAGATTAAATCCGTTGGTTCACCATATTACCAATGAAGTTGTTACAAACTTTTCAGCCAATGTTACAATTGCAATTGGGGGGTCGCCTATAATGTCCCAACTTGCTGGAGACTTTAAGGACTTGAAAAAAATACCCAATGCTGGTTTCTTATTAAATGCAGGCACTATTACTGAAATTACGATTCCAATTCAAATTGCAGCAATTAAAGAGTACAATTCGTATGGAGTTCCAGTAATTTTAGATCCTGTTGGATGTGGTGCAACAGCAGCAAGAAAGGAGTATATGAAAAAACTATTAAATTCCGGGCATTACTTTTCGGTTATCAAAGGGAACTCAGGAGAGATTTTAACAGCGTCAGATATCGGGCTTGGAGTTGAAATGAAAGGATGTGATGCTATTGAAAATGAAGATAATAAAGAAAATTTGATCAAAGCAGCTAAAAAATTGGCTTTGGAACAAAGGTGTGTTGTTGTTGTGAGTGGTAAGGAAGATATTATCGTTGATGGGGTGATGGAAGGCAGAGACATAAACTTAGCAGAATATAACCCAAACACACTCATTCAACGAGCTGTGAAAATCGTTGGTGGTCATGAACTAATGGGCAAAATTACAGGCTCTGGATGCTCATTGGGAAGTACCATAACAACTTTTGTTGCTGCCAGGCAAGCACTGGACACATTTTCCAGTGTTGTAAATGCAGTCAGGTTGTACAACGAGGCTGGCTACAGAGCAGGCATTGTTTCAAAGGGCCCAGGATCGTTTATGAGCAATTTTATAGACGAGTTGTATCTTCTCAGCAGCAGCAAGACAGTGACTAGCGATGTTGAGAGCTGGAACAGCAGAATAGTTGAGTTATAGTAGAGATGCTCGATCGGAAGTATGCATACATGTGTATTTACACATATTCACACATAATATCACATCAAACAACATATGTATTATTATGCACATGTGCGGCAAACGCCATGGATTCGGTTCTATCCACCGGCACGGATCTTGCTGCTGTTTCTTTTAGGTCTCAAAAGGAGAATGCTCCACCAAAAGCACCAGAAGCACCAAAAGCACCAAAAGCATCAGAAGCACCAGAAGCAGATCCAGCTGGCTCTCTTTGTCTCTAATTGCACTGCAGCTCAATTGCCATTAGCTCCTATCTACTAATCCTGCAACTTCTCCAACATGTCCTTGTCCTCGTGGCGACAGATCAACTTTTTCAATTACACACCAATCAAAGATCCTTTTTTCAATACTGATAATCCATTGTATTCTGATCCAAATCTATCTTCAATCTGTTCCACTTCTAATCCTGACTATCTTATCATCGCGACAGACAATGCTATCATAAAGATTATCAACAAGACCTTCCAGGTTGTTTATCAATTCCAAGCCTATGAGTTGGGCACAAATATCACTTTTTTAAAGTTTATTGATCTCAACAGTAACGCCAACAATACCAACAACATCGCCAGTCTTCTTAACAACAACGTGAATTCTAATGACAACTTTAACAATGACAACAGTAACAGCTCCAATAATAACAATAACCTGAAATTTCTAGTTTCCATTGGTGAAAAACAAGGCCATCCCATAGTATTGAAATTGTGGAATTTAAACAAATTTATCAAATATATCAATTCTCCATCAAACAATTACAACTTGGAGATTCTTGACAATATTTTTAATTACCATTCCGTTGTTCAAATTCATAATGGTAACAATCAGTATCCTCTCTCAACTTTCTCCAATAATCTAGAGTTTTCATTGCTAGCCTTTGGGTTCACCAATGGCTCAACTATTCTAGTTAGAGGTGATTTAGTGCATGATAAAGGTTCCAGACAAAGAATCATTTACCAATCAAATAATGACCCAATAACTGGGTTGCACTTATTCAAAGTGGATTCAAACTACGATTTCAGCGATATTATTATCAATAATAACACCAATAATATTAACAACAATAATAACAATAAAAATAATGATAATAATAATGGAAGTAACGATCCTAATAATAACATTAACATCACCGCTATTAACAATATCAATGACGATAACCCAATAACACAATCGGTTTTAAATTCTAATGACTACTTGCTTTACATAATAACCACTTCTAAAATTTTAGTTTTTGAAACAAATGGAAAGAGTATCAATAAACCACTACATGTCTTGGAGAATCACTATGGCTCAAATCTTTATTGCAATGATATCCTATACAACAACAACTTAATTATAAGTAACTCCATAACGAATTCAATTGATTTTTATAACTTCAAATACTCAAAAATTAACTCAATCAGCAATCTAAATTTCAATAAACTAAAACTATTCAATTATCTAAATAAATACTTATTAATAGTATCCTCAATTGACACCTCTTTTACTTTAAACATTAACAAAAAAACAAATAATATTTTGAACTTATCTTCAAATAATTCATTTAAAACAACAAGAATTCTAATGCTTGACTACACACATAACTTTATAACATTTAACCTAACCATTTCAAACAACATTTCAAACATTTTCTTCATGTGGAATAACCTATATCTTCTATCAACTAATGGTATTCTATACAAATTATCTGAAAAATCAATTAACCAAAAAATTGAATTATTAATTCAAAGAAACTTATACCCAATTTCAATTCAATTGGTTCAGGAACAATTAATTCTACAGTCAAACATTGATTCTACTACTGTCATTACTACCGCCACCACCACCACAACCACTAATAATACTACTTCCATTGCTAGCTCTACCAATGAGAGCGATGATTTTAATGATTCGGCTAATAAATTGACTAAAAGAGATTTGTTACTAATCAAAAAAAAATATGGCGATTACTTATTTTCAAAAAATGAATTTGAAGATTCAATAAATCAATATATTCAAGCAATTGAATTAAATAATAATAATATCACAATCGATATTATATTAAAATTCAAAAATAACGACAAGATTTTATTGCTAACCAGTTATCTAGAAAATCTATTCAGCTTTCAAAAAAAACTTTTTTATAAAAGTTTAGATGAGGAAAATCAGCAATTACAATCTTTTGATGGCAATTCCATCTTAACCTCTTTAAACCAATTCAACAACAACTCTACAAACTCGTTTAATGAAGAATATTTAACTTTGTTACTATGCAACTATTGTAAACTAAAAGACTTAAATAAATTGAATAATTTCATCCATCAAATTGAAATAATTAAATTCCAATCAATTACAAATAACGGTCTCAATTCTAATATCAATTCAAATGTTGTCATTAATAATAATATCAATAATAATATTCCCGAGCTAAATTTTGATATTGATTTAATTACAGATTTGTTACTAAAAATCAATTTTTACAAAATCGCATTAAAATTTTCTTTAATTTTCAAAAATTATTCATTGATTTTGGAGTTATTGATTAATAAATTTAAATCTTATAAATTATCATTAAATTTTCTAAGAGTTTTGCAAATTAATGATTTGTTGAACTTGTTAATATCCGATTCAAATGCAAATTATGCTAAAATATTATTACATTACTTGCCAATTGAGACGACTAAGCTTTTGATTGATGTTTTCACTGGAATTTACAAACCTCAGGGCTCTGAGGAATTGATATATAAACAATTTGATGCTTTAGTCAATAAAGACGAAATTATAGATAAAAACTCAAGCTCAGAGAAAAACACTAATAATGATGACAAAGATGATCAAAACAAAAATGAAAATGAACAAGAAAATAAAATACTTGATTCCGATCAAGATATCGCCAATCCTGTTATTCAAAGTTATAATTCGTTTGTTCAATATCTTGCGACACTAGGAGGTGCTGCTTCTAATATGCCTATAAATGGATCAGGATTAGCGGGCGTTACTTCATCAAGTCAGTTGGAAACACAATTAAAGAAACAAATTCCAACATATCAACCTCCTAGACCAAGACTAATTTTTTCATCATTTGTTAATAATCCAAGCGAATTTGTCATCTTTCTTGAAGCTTGCTTGCAATCATTTGATAAATTTGATAAATTCAATACAAATGTTAAAGATAAAAAGGATTTATTGATCACATTGTTTGAAATGTATTTAACGCTATCTAACGACTTGAGTTACTCTAAAGACAAAAAAAACAAGAAAGAATGGGAATCTAAAGCAATTAAGTTGTATAAAAGTTATAAAGAACTTATGGATTATACATCAGTTTTGCTAATTTGTAATCTAAACAACTTTCAGAATGATGACCTATTATTAGATGAAAATGAAAATGATAATCCTAGGAGTGTTTTTAGGGGAGAAACATCAACTTCAAGCAAGAAAATTGAATTAATTGAAGATATTGATGAATTGGAAAACTGGAATGAAAAAGACGATATTAATTTTTCATGGTTTGATAATTTCAATTATAGTGGATTAAGTATTGAGAAACCAAAAGACAAAGAAGATGACAAAGACTCTGAAAAGGATGAGAAAATAATTGGAGGAGAAAGTGAAGACGATCTTCCAGGGTATAACCACGTTGAATTATTGCGATCGAGTTTGTTGTCAGGAAATATCTCGAGATCTATTAAGATACTAAGAAAATTCGGGGATAAATTGCCAGAGTTATACAATGTCACATTAATATTGATAATCAAACTAAATTCAAATGACTTTTTAAATAAAAAATTTGGAATTAAAAACTTCTTAATCTTGTTGAATAAAATCCTAAAATACAATTTGATGTCATTAATTGATTTAATAAAAATATTATCGTTGAACAATTTGATCAAAATTAAATTTATAAAACATTTTTTGATCAACTATATTAATTTTAAGAACTTTGAAATTGAGAAGAATTTAAAATTGTACAATTACTATAAAAGGGAAATTGAAGTCAAAAAAGCTGAAATCAGGAATATAATGAATGTCTCAGTCGACAAAAAAAAGCTCAAAGAAGGAAAAAAGACAAGCAAAAACAGTTGGAAAAACAAAGATTTCAGTGGCAATAATACTTACAATGATCCTAATCGAGATGAAAGAGAGAGCGATATTGATCTGAATGATGGAGAAGAAGATGATTTTATAGTTTTGAATAACTTGAAATGCAATGTTTGTTCACAAACTTTAGATTTTCCAATTATTCATTTTATTTGTCATCATTCTTATCATCAACGTTGTTTATCAGATTATAATTATGATATTAATGGAAGTGAAAACAACAATATGTCAGATGATAATGAGTTATTAGACGGCCAACTTGGTATCATGGACAATTCGTTGAATGATATCACGAATACGTATAGTGATAAAACTCGAAAATGCCCCAAATGTGTTTCAGAAATGGATGCTATAAAGGCCATAAGAGCTTCCCAAGATGAAATTGGCGAAAGAAATGACTTGTTCAAGATTGCTCTTAAAGATTCAGACGACAAATTTAAAGTTATTACTGATTTTTATGGCAGAGGGGCAATGGAACAAGTTAGGTATGTTTTACAATAAGACCTCCTGGACCAGGCAACAAAAATTTAATTTAGAAAGTGATAATAAGTAAATAGGGAAATAGATAATACCACAACTCGAGAGAAAGTTTTGATCTGTTATAAAAAGCACACAAAGTCAAAACAAAAAAAGCTAAAGCAGACAAAAACCCCAAATAAGCCTACACCGAGAATTGAGCCAATCAATTTTTTACCCAGCAGAAGAAACAAAAGGAGGTGAAACCGATCATGTCTCACACTGAAATCATACTACAGAGCTCAATCTACATTTTTGTTAATAGTTCATAAAAGTTGGTGGTTTTTATTAAATTGGTTTCATTATTTGCTAGATGTTGGTTGGAACAAAATGCTGCTAAAAGAAAGAGTCGGAAGAACTGAAGAAACAAGTAAGATAACTAAAGATTGATTCATTAAGCAGTTGATAAAAGAATGATAGTAATAAGAAAAGTAAAGGATTAAGAATTCAAGAATTAAAGCTAGATATACAAACAGATATATATATGAGCAGCTAAATAATAAAATATTATTGGAAAAGTTATGGCATAGCAATAACATAAGTAAAATTAAAAGTATAAGTATAAGTATAAGTATAAGTATAAGCATAAATATTAGTATCAGTATCAGTATTAATATTAGTATTAGTATTAGTAAATATCAGTATAAGTATAAGGATAAGAAAAAAAAAGTACCAGAAATAGTGGTTGAGGTTAAATAAAACAATATCAAATAAAATAGTCAAAAATATCACCAAAGTAAGACTTGCAAAGTCAGTAGTTATATTTAGTTGCAATTAGCTATAATTTAGAAACACATTTTTCCTTTCCAAGTGCCTTGATAACTAGCTCTTTCTTCATTCTTCTGTTATACCTGCTGTCTTTATTAACATGGCACAACTTGATATGTCTAGTCAAAGAGTCTTTTCTTGCTGGACATTTTCCACAGATCTTGCACTGGAATTTGGGAGTGTCGTCTGAAGCAGTAGTAGCAGCAATTAATGGGGCAGCGTAGATATGTGTTGATCTTTCAGAAGCACTGTTGGTAGATTTTCTTCTTGGGGCATACGAAGTCGAGGCTCTTGAGGTGTATGGGCTTCTGGAAGTTGGGCTTTGTTTTCTGATGCCTCCTGAGGTTGAGGTGCCTGTGGAGCCTTTGACAACTGCTGAGTTGCTTCTGTTTCTTGGATTGGGCAATTCGAAATTGTGCTGTGACAAACAATGTCTCTTCAATTCAGCTCTTCTTGGTAGCCCAACATATCTCCAAATGCAATCCTCAAATGGGCACTTATATGCTCTATCAATTTTGTTGCTGTCCAAGTGCTCAGCAAAATCAACAAGGGTAGAGAATGGTAGTGAGCAATGAGCACATTTGTAAGAACCCTTCTTGGGTTTTCTTGAGGCAGATTCCCATAACCTTCTATCTTTTTTCAAGCAATCAACGATAGATTGTTCATTAAGACCTGAACGAATGATGGTTTCAAGTTGATTATAATCCATTTTAGCCAATCTTTCTTTTTGGGCATTATTATTGAGTGTATAGTTGACGGGTTGGTTAATATCATCGAAAAGTAAAGTATTATTAAACTCATTGGTACCAACATTAAACAGGGTTGGGCTTAAAGACATACTTGAAGCACCAGCAGTAATGTCATTGATAAAAGTGCCTAAAAGAGGAGACGAAGAGTTGGATGAAATAATAGCTGAATCAACTGGAACTTGGGATAAAAATGGAGCTGCTTGTAAGACTGGGTAGCTAACTGGCCCAGCTTGGATGTGAGGATATCCAATAACATTAGAAGCTGTGAAATAAAAATTGTTTAAGTTATTCAAACTATTAAAATTGTGTATGTTGTTGATGCTGTTTATGTTTATGTTGTTTATGTTGTTTATGTTGTTAAAGCTATCAAAACCATTTAAGTAAAAAGGAGCGGATGAAGAGGAAGAGGAGGGCAATGATGAAGAGCAGAAACTGCTGGTTCCAATGATTGGTGAGTTATCAATGATGTTTTGAGTTTTGGTATTAATTCTCTTGTAAATTGGATTGTTCACCAATTGGATTGGATCTTGATGATTATAGTTGTTATTATTAAAAACTGGAGCAACTTTCGGTAGATTAATTGGAGAGTTAATAATAACTGGATCGATATTACCAGAATAACTTTCAATAGATAAACTACGATCATTATTGGTTAAAAAAACATCCGGAGAAACAACAGCAGAATATTCAGTGCCATTTTCACTAAAAATAGTTGTTGAGAGGTTATTAGATGAAGCAACTGAGTTTATCTCACTGGAAACTTGATGATTTAATACATTTTCAAATTGGATATTATAGTTGGAACCATTAACTTCATTATTGATATTATTAGTGTTAATATTATTGATGTTATTAATATTGTAAAAAGGTGAAGATTGGAGCTCATTTGAAGAAGTGCTGGTTTCATTGCTTACTGCTAAAGCTTTTTGATCAGGAAAAGATTCAAAGTCATCAATATATTTAGCAATTGAATCGGATGAATTCATCAAGTTTGTGTTTGGTGATTCTTGGAATAAATCTTCAATAATATTGCTGGAATTCATGGCATTAAAGTTGGTAGTATTATTTTCGTTATTGCTAGCACAATTAGGTTGGCCAATATAAGGAGTTGATAAATTAAACTTAAAATCCATGATTTTCTCCTTTTTATTTCCTTTTGATGATATTTAGGGTTATTGTTGTGTATTGTTTTGTTATAAATCGAGCTATTTGCTGAGAGTTGTGATTGATAACAAGCTGATTGTAGTGGAGTAATAATGAGTCTGTTTGTTTTGTTTTGCTTGTTTTTTTTAGATAAGTCGCTAAGTAAATTGTCGATAATTGGTCGAAGAGCTTTTCTGGAATTAGAAATTAAATAAGAGTGATTAATTGGCCAAGTGACTGTTTATACAGTATATTAAGGGAGATTTGTGATTATTAAAACAACAAGATAAAAATAAAAAATTACAAGTTGGAAAATAAATGAAAGAAATGAAGCACTTAAATATTATTTTTCTTTACGTTGATTGATAGATGAATAAAAGATTTAAAATTGAAAATATATCAAAGACAAAGTAATTAATCGATTAGAAAAAAAAAAAGTGAAAGTAAAAGTCAAATAAAACTTTAACAACATATAACATAATTGTAATAGAAAATCTATCATATAATGGTCCTAAAGTATTGATTGATTAAATTTACCTCGAATAATTATTATAATGTAAATTAAATTAAATTAAATTAAATAATAACAGAGTGTTTAGTGAATTAATTTATTTTTTTCTAAAACAAAAGAAAAATTTCATTTATTCTTAAAAAAAGAATATTGAATTGGATTTAAAATTGTTTTTTTTTAAACTGAAAAACAAAAATATAAAATTGTCCTATTTTAAGGTTCACGTCCAAAAGGGGAAAGTACAGGATTCAATCATCCAATTCAGATTTAGCTGATAAATCCAGAAACTTCTAACTGAGACGATAGTTCAGTGGAATAAAGAAATCATGTTTTCTCTGTACCAGAAACTGATTAGATTTACAGTACAGTTAAGAACTTTGCATGATATTTGTTTTATCTAACACATAAACGAAGATAACGAGCATGAAAAATCGTTGTGGAACTCGGTTAAAAATCAAAAATTCATGAGTTAACAGAGAAACTATTAAATTAATAGAAATCTAATTTTTGATTCAAAATTTAAATTGCATAAGGTGGTAGATGTTAGTGAAATTTAAATTATTGTATAAATTTTATCTGCAATTTATTTTATTGTAGTACATTGTAGTATATTGTATTATAGTTTGGTGAGTGTAAAATCATGAATCATAGCAAGTTTCATTATAATTAGATTTGTTAAATGTGATATAGAATTTGATTTGAATTGGCTTCCTTTCAATCTTTAACAACATAAGTGATTGAACAATATAATAATTTACAATTAAGTTTAAACAAAATATTGACTTGTAGACCATGGCCTTAAGCAAAAAGTTTCAGCTTAGAACAACAAAAGTAAAAAAGAAAATGAGTTGAGCATTAAACTAACCAAAAAAGAGTAAGAAAGATATTAAAAATGCCAAAAATAAAATGAGTAAAATACAATTCAAGACAACTACAAGAATCCAAAGTAGACTCGAGCGCTTTGCTACAAAAGAAAACAAGCCTGAACCAATGAAAAAAGCAATGTTGGAGCTATTGTTGAGAAAGTGCAAACAGATAATCTGAGAGCAAAGAGAAAGCGCAAGACATGTAGTGTCTTTCAAGATAGTTGGATTACCAAAAATATCAGATAATCACAGTTAGTGGATGTTAACAAGTGGAAATAGTGATGGAATCCTGTAAAATGAAAATGGTGTCTTAGACTCCCAAATCCAAATTTGATAAATTCAGAAAGTAGGACGGGAGAGAAATGTCCCGAAAAGAGCCCCGAACCAAAAATATTGTATGCGTCCCACAGCAGGTGACGTTGTTCTTATGCATAAACACGCCGTGAACAGCATAAAGCGGTATGCATATTTCTGCATATATGCGTCTGGGCTCCAGACTGGAAAATGACTGTAATGGAGAACTTCTTTTGTAGGAAGTGTTGAACTCTAGGAGAGCTGAGCTGAGATTGCTATGATTTGAAACGATGAAAAAGCTTTCTGATTTTTTTAGCTGATTGGAACTAAAGCTGCAATGTGGAACAGTAAAACATAAAAGGTCGTTCAAGAGAGCAGGTGCGCGAACAAAAATAAGGAAAAAAAGAAAGCCTTCAGAGAGATTCGAGCGAAAGACACAGTGTAAAACGAGACACAGAGCGTAAATCGCAATTTGGAATACATAAGATATTATGAATAGAGCCGAATGAAAAATAGAAGTTTTATTTAAATTGGTAGTGTGATCTGGAATGGGATCAAAAACAAAGGTAAGTATGAAAATGTATATTTAAAATAAAAGCAAAAGTAAAAGCAAAAGTAAAAGCAAAATAAGGCTAAAATCAAGGAAAAATCTGGTAGATTTGATATCCAAATTAAAATAGATTCCGATATGTATTAAGAAATTTAAAAGATCTTAGAAAGGTTTGCTAAGTTTTCATTTATACGTTGTGTGTGATATTGTGGAGTCAAGTTATATTTTGATAGTATGAATAATGAATAAAACATTGAAAGAGTAGTTTTATCTTAATACAGTGTATCAAAAAATGTGATGGGAGATACTGGGAAGATAAAATTAGAAAGTAGTGAATTTATGAGAATTGAATATATAGTGTAATGTAATATAATATAATATAATATAATATAATATAATATAATATAATATAATTTTAGTGAACAATTTAAACAGAGATTATCGAGAGGATTGACCAGAAAAATATTTAGAAAATGGGATTAATGAATAAAATATTTTCAATTTCAATTTCAAATCCAAGACAAGGTATATAAGAATTACTTGATTGAAAATGCAAAATAGTTAATGATTTATAAATAAGGATGTGAATTATTCGGTTAAAAAGTTTATTGAATCTTAAAGGATAAATAAAAATTAATGAATGGGGAATAAAAGAATAAGTAAGTAAGTAACTGAATAAATAGAAATGGTAATGGTAATGGTAATGGTAACGGTAATAGAGAGTATTAGTAGTAGTGGTAGTGGTGGCGGTGGTGGTGAAAGATAGTTGATAGAAATGTATATGTAAAGGTTTAAGTGAAAGGAAATAAAGTTTCCATGTTGGAAAGAGAATAGTTAATAAATATTAAAAACCCCAAGTTTAAAAAAACAAACTGCCTAATATTGATAAGAAAACAAGATTAAAATAAGGATAACATTTTGATGGTATTAAAGCAACAAGAAGAAGAAGAAAGGAACAAGAAAAAAGAAAAAAAGAAACAAAACAAATTGAAAGTGAAAGGGGACAAACTGGGACTATTGTGGTAGTGGAAAAGAGAATAAATAAAAAAAGAAATAGGAGATAGGAAACAATGGAGAGAATTTTTAATAATAAAAAGGAATAAAGTCGGTAAGATGAAAATGAAAATGAGAATGAAACCAAATTGAAAAAAGCGATCGAGAATTAATTTCATCTTTGGAATTAATTTGACAAATTATATTTTAAAGTTGAAACAAGTTAAAATAAAGGAAATGAAAAGATATGTGAAGATATGGAAACTGAAAAAAAGAGTGAAAATGATGAAATGGAAAGAACAAATGAATTTAACCGATGAAATAAAGAAAGAAAAAGAGGAAAAGGTATGATATGGTATGGCTAGAGTATTAGAAGAAAATGAAAATGAAAATGAAAGTGAAAGTGAAAATGAAGATGAATTAAATGAATAGATTAATAAAAATTTAGTTGTGGATATGATTGTTTATAATTATTTTCAATTATTTATTGTTTTATGGCGTTATTTTAAGGTATTATTAAATACTATTTTATGTTAAATAATATGGTATGAGATAGACTAAAAATAAGAAAAAGAATTGCATCATTATAGATATTAAGTTGAGATTATTAATAAAAAGATTTTCGAATAGAAAAGGAAATTAAATGGGAAAATAAGTAAAATAATTGAATAGTAATACAAGTTACAAGTTGTAAATTTTTATTATAATACTTATAATACTTATAATACTTATAATACTAATTATATTGATAATACTAATTATATTGATAATAATAATAATAATAATAATAGTTGTAATATTGGTATGTTGAGTATACATTGTACAAAAACGAGGGTGAGTGTAAAGATGTAGTGATAACTTACCATAAATTAATGTGAAATAGAATTAGAAAGAAATAATAATTTTACGTGTGTGCAAAGTAAAAAAAAAACAACAACCAAAAATGAAATAAACTGAAATAAAATGAAAAAAAATGAAAAAAAATAAAAGTGCTTTGATGCTGAAAAGTAGTTTCAAAATAAGAAGTTAG
Organism: Ascoidea rubescens DSM 1968; assembly: GCF_001661345.1. Taxonomy (NCBI): domain Eukaryota; kingdom Fungi; phylum Ascomycota; class Saccharomycetes; order Ascoideales; family Ascoideaceae; genus Ascoidea; species Ascoidea rubescens. The sequence continues at coordinate 133,897 of NW_017962924.1, read as the reverse complement.
GCAAGTTGCAGTGAGTTCGAAACAGAAACAGAAACAGGGACTAAAAGAGAAATAGAAATAAAAATAACAAACAGATGGAGTAAATACAAGGGAATAATCTCAAAGCAGAGAGACAAAGACAAGAAGCTGATAAAGATAGAAGTAGAATGTAGACCAACCCTACAAGGTAAAGCAGAGTAGAGGAGAGTAGATCAGAATGGTGTAGATTGAAAAAGATTAATAGTGATCAAGGTGGTGGTGGTGATGGAGACAAATTGACTGTATTAAAGATGGTGATAGCACAGATTAATAGAATTACATGAGAGATTGTGGGCAAGGAATTTAAGTTGGAAAACTGAAATGGTTAAAATGTAAGTTTATGAGGATAAGGATAGCAAACAAAGGAATAAAAACAATAAACAATAGAGAAGAAAGATGAAGATTGAAAAAGATTATCAGAGAGAAGAAAAGGAGAATAATAGAGAGAATAATAGAGAGAATAATGGAGGATAATAGAGAAAGAAGTAAGGACAAAAAGGATGAAGCAGATGGGAGAAAAAGCATCAGAGTTCGGAAGCGCAAATAGCCCTATTGTCCCAAAAGGCAGAGAAATTAGGTTGGCTGTCAATAAACAAGCATTTGAGACGTCATTGATGGTGCACACAGGATTTGACCAAGAAAGCAAATATCTCCCGAATTTTTGGAGTAGCACACAGTGGCAGACAAACAAAATGGAATATAGACCGATTTGGCAGAACGTGCATATATTTCGTAGGCAGAGACATTTTGGCGGATAAGCTGAAAAACAGGAAAGAGCCCAAGTATCGAGGTGACAAGCCGGAATCTAGAGGTCGGTATAGTAAGCAAACCATAACATTTGCCCAGCCTTGATGTTATGCGTGAAAAATACAACAGAATGCCAAGATCAAAGTTAATTGGATAAGATGAAGAATATTATTAATGGTGTTTGATAGGGTAACGCGGGATATATAGTTGGGTGCGATAAAGCTAAACATTAAGAAGTGAAGAAACGATCTAGAATTACCGAGACAAAACTCTTAGAATTACTGTTCATGCAAAAGAAAAGCGTTAGTGAAACGTGCAAAAGTTGCAAAAAAAAAAGGGAATGATAAAATCCATAGCACTGGCTCTTGTATCAATCTGCAACACAGCGTTGGTGGTATTTTCCGCACAAACAATACGAAAACGACAGGAAGGAGTTTGAGAAAAGGGAAGAAAAGCAGGTGAATAAGGAACAATCTGGTAAAACAGTGCAGTTGCAACTGGACGATGAGAATTTGCAGCGAATGATGCCAGAGAGCTGAAGCAGGGGGCCACAGAAGTGGGCCCGAAGGTTAGAACTGTTTTTCTAGAGAGGATGGAGCTTGACGAGACGCTTGACGAGACACTCAGCAAACGCTCCTTCACCTGCACCTCGAGGCTTGTTGCCACCACTACAACCAAAGACCAGGTTTTGGCGTCGACACCGACCAGTGTTCGGTGGCGGAAAGCCCTCCGGCAGTGCAACCGCAGAAGGCAGAAAGCGTCCATAGGCACCTATTGAGCACGCGTGGCACGTGCATGCTGACCAATGAGGAACGTGAATGTGGCACCTTTGGCGGGCGTGGCCGGCGCACACGCAGCAGGTCAGCGGATGGTGGAGCGGCGTAGGCGTTTGATCAAAGCTGGGACGAGCAGCTGAAGAGCGAGGTGAGGAAGCTGTGAAGTAGGAGCTAAAGCAGCGAAGAAGAACCAGCACCAGCACCACCTTCTCCAGCATCCGCGTCGTTCCAGCTGCCTCAGACGTCCCTCCCGCCGAGAACCGCCCCAGCACTGCTGCTCCAGCTTCCAAGCTCCAGCTTTTCACCGGCCCTCCTGCTTCCGCTGCCTCTGCTGCCTCTGCTGCTCCTGCCTCTGGCGCACCGGCCCCTTCTGCCTCTACTCCAGACTCTCCAGACTCTTCTCCAGCTGTGAGTCCAGGATTATTAATCATCCAGCTTTCTCCAGCACTGCTCTCTTCCTCAACATCCTCACGCTTTCCACCAACAGTCCCAGCTATCAGCGAGCAACTAGCTATTTCTAGGTAACTTCCTACCATCTCACACTAGATACTATCTCAGTGTATCTCATCTGCCATCGTCCACTACTCTTATCCAGCAGTGTTTGCTATCGCTTGCTACCTCTCTGTCTTTCCATTCAATTGTATCAATACTTTATCAACACTCTCAGCACTTCCATTCCATTCCATTCCAGCTCCAGCTCCAGCTCCAGCTTCAATTTTAGTTTTGCTTTTATTTTCACTTAACATCTATATCTGTATCTGTATCTGTATCTATATCTATATCTATATCTATATTTATACTTATATTTATACTTATACTTATATTTAAATTCAGATTTCTATTTTTGATTTCTTCTTTGGTTTCTTCTTTGATTTCATCTTTGGTTTCTTCTTTGATTTCATCTTTGATTTCATCTCTGATTTCGTTTTTCAATCACTTCAATTTCAATTTCAATTGCAATTGCAATTGCAGTTTCAATTCAAATCCAGATCAAATCCAAAATTAAATCCGAAATTCAAATCAAATCAATCCAAATCAATCCAAATCAAATTCAAATCCCATTATACTATACCATCACACTTGATCTCTCCAATCAAATCATTTAATTCATCTATATATATTCCATCTCGTCATCCCTTAATCTTCTCTTTTTGCCTTCTTTCCCTTTTCGCTTCCAAAAATGAATCACCAATTATTCGATCTAGAACACCCTAGCTTGTCTTCTGCTAACGATATATTTGATTTTGATTTCGATACTCCCATGAGTCCCTCCGAATCAAACAATCACATCAATATCCTACACAACAATATCGAAAATAACAACCATCTCAACAACACAAACCTCTCCATCAATAATATCAATAATATCAATAATATCAATAATGCCAATAATGCCAATAATGTCAATAATATCAATAATAATAATATTAATAATAATATTAATAATGTCATCAATAATAATAATGTCAATAACAACTACTCTAACAACTCAAACATAAACAACCAATTTAACATCAACACCGCTGACAACAATAACTACTCAACATACATAAATAACCACTCAAATTTATCTTCTGATATATTCAACAACAACGCCTTCAACTTCACCTACAGCTCTCCCAATACAACCTCCAACTTGACTTCAAATTTAAACATCAACAACTCCAACAACTCCAACAACAACTCCAAAAACAACCCTATAAACTCAATCTACACTGCCAATAACACATCCTCTCTTAACATCAACAACACCAACAAAAACAATAACGCTTCCCTATTTAGCTCAATTGATATGCAGTTGCTATCAAACACAAATAACACTCCCTCTCTCAATAACAACAATAACAACAATAATAACAATAACAATAACAACAATAACGCACACAACAATTCCATCCCTATTGACCCATCCTACAACCAAAGAAACAGCTACAACCCAAGCTTTCTCAATCCAATAAGAAACCCGAATTTAAATACAATAAATACCAACAACCACTACTATAATCTATCTTTCAATCACAACAACTACAATAATAACAATAATAACAATAACAATAATAATAATAATAATAATAACAACAACAATAACGTCAACTCCAATGCCAACTCCAACGCTAACAACAACCCTAATCACCACCATAACAACACCATCTTCCACAATAACCTCCATTCTGCTAGGATCAGGAGAGAAAGCATTGCTCACTCTCAAGGTATGGGTGGAGTCAGTTGGGGTACCTTCACCATCGGTTCCTGGCTAAAGGATGAAGTCCTAACAAACTCAAACTTCATATCGATGCCCACTGCTCAATCAAACTTCTCAGATGACACTTCAAACTACCTAGCAAATCTTGAAGCTGAGTATTGCAAAGACTATTACTGCTGTGGCGAGTCTCTACCTTCTTTGCACGATTTGCTAAAACACTACGAAGAATCACATCTAACCTCTTCTCCCACAAACGATCCTGCACAAAGAAGAGCCTATGATTCAACTATAGCAAATCTAACAGAAGCTGTATCAACAAACGAAGTTTTCCTATCCGATGGTGAAGATAACAATTTACTCAACAACAACATTCCTACCAATAAAATTCAAATTAACAATCTCAATATAAACTCAAAAAATATCATTAACATTAAAAACAATCACTCCAATCACTCCAATAATAATAATAATAACAACAACAACAATAATAATAACAACAATAATAACCAGATTCTTCTTCAAAACGGCAATAACATTAATATCACTAATAATATAACAACTAATACTAACGCCGAACATCTCACTAATGGAATTTTGCATAACAGTTCTAATGTAAACATACTGAATGATAGCAAAAATAATTACACAATAAATAATAATAATTTCAAGAATCTAGCAAACAATGATGACTTATCCTTAAATATCAATGGCAATATCAGCAAGCACTTGACTGATAACTTTTCTAACGTCAATGGCATCAATCATCTAATACATCACAACAATAGTAACCATAACCTAAATATCACTAACAATAACAATAACAATAACAACAACAACAATAACAACAATAACAACAATAGCAATAACAATAATAACAATAACAATAATAAAAATCAAATAAACATAGCTGGAATTAACTTAAATATAAATGGAAATGATTCAAACTCATTTTCATTAACACAGTTTACTTCCAATAATAATCAACCTCTTCAGAATCATACAAATATAACCAACTTGTCTAATCTAGGCAACATATCTCACCACAGACAAAATAAAATCAGCGAGGTTGATGAAATGTGCATTGACGATCCCGCTAGGCATCTCTATGTTGAAAGAGGAGATTCAAAACCTTTCAAATGCCCAGTCATTGGCTGCGATAAATCTTATAAAAATCAAAATGGTTTGAAATACCATAGGTCTCATGGTCATCAAAATCAAAAACTTTTCCAAAATGAAGATGGCACGCTATCAATTATCGACCCCATTTCCAATGTACCATATACTGATAATAATATTGCTCTAGAAAGAGATAAACCATATAGATGTGAAGTCTGTGGCAAGAGATATAAAAACTTAAATGGTTTGAAATATCATAAAGGTCATTCTACACATTAACTACTTTTTAATTTAACATTCTTGTTTTATTTTAATCACTACAAATAATCTTTGATCATTATTCATCATTATTCATCATCATTCATCATCATCATCATCAATTATTAATATTATAAAGTGCCACTATAGTTGGTGCTGCCAACACCACTAATCTGCCATTACTATTTTTACTCCAGTTATAACTACTGCCAACATCTGATTGTCACTGTTATTCATATCATATTTATTAGGACTCCTATCATCACCGGTAATCTTATTATCACTTTTGTTTCCACTGATTATTAGATCGGAAACAACATTACGTTGTTTTTAATCCCGTATAGATTTAATGGTTGTATTTCTTTACAAATTGGAAATTTTATCGTTGGTTATTGGTTTTTTCAAAGTTTTAAGGAAAAAGAATTTTTTTTTCCTATTTTTAAAATATAATGGTATTTTTTTAATTCAATCAGATATGGATTTTTTTTAAAACAAATCTCAAGTTTTAAGCATACAAAAAAAATAATATTTACTTTTACATAAAAATAAATCAGATCTAATTTTTATCACTTTTTAATTATTAATATGAATGCAAATTTAAAGATGAATATAAGTATGAAAAATAGAGTACTGTACGCCTATGTGATTTAGTAAATTATGGATATATTTTTTATTGAGTGAAAAAGATTGAAGTGATGCTCAAGGTGCTTTTCATTATCTTTTATTATCTTTCATATTTTACTTTATTGTTTTATCTTTTTAACATGGATTGGAAAAAGAATATATAAGAAAAAAAAAGCGCAAGTAATTTTTGAAAATAATTCAAAGGTATTGCTTTTTAGTTCTTAGTTATGTATTCTAGGGTGTTTTCCTTTTATTTTTAATTTTTCCTTCAACTTCCCTTTTTTAATTTTTTCTTTGTTTTACCATTTCTCTCTGTTTTTAGGTTGTTGTCAAAGTTTTCTTTTGTTTCTCTATTGTTCCTCTTTGTTTTTATACAGTCGATTAGCCTGCGTTTATAAAGCCATAAAATATATGTATGTATGCACCAAAAACACCAAAAGCACCATCCGCTGGAGTGCATTATGAGTTCCGACCAGATACACGTGATCCAACAGCAACAGAAAACGTGGAGAATGCTTCTTTTGGTGAAGAAGAAGCTTCAACAGAAACACCTTCCTTCTCTAGCTTGTGTTGACTCTAACATGGCGACTCTCAATGAACAACTTGAAGCGCAGCAAGAGCCTGAGTGCAAATTGCTAGGTTCTTTTTCTATCATCATTCAATCCTTCATGGGCTTATCAGCTCTATCAGTTTTGATATACAAGAGATATCGAGAGTACCCTAATCGAAGACCTTGGAAGATCTGGTTTTTTGATGTTTCCAAGCAAGTTATTGGTGGGATATTTATCCATTTTTTAAATTTATCTTTAAGTTTTCTAAGTTTTTATTCAACATCTCCATCAAACAACAGCAGTAATGATGGTTTGAGTTCCAGTTTTATGAATACTACAATTTCTACCCAACATGATGATAGCTATGTAAATGGATTAGAAAATGGAGTTATACCAAATCATTATTTATATTCCGGTGTTGATGGCAATAGTATTTCCGGTGAAACTAATGGCAATGATGATAATAATGACAATGGGAATCCCTGTAATTGGTATTTTTTAAATATATTGTTTGATACAACAATTGGTGTCCCTATACTTTGGTTATTGATTTACATTATATTTGAAGGTGGGAAAAGAGCTCAAATTAGTGGAATCAGTTCAGGGGAATATGGCAATCCACCTAGTTTTTGGAGTTATCTGAAACAGTTGGTTTTATATGTGGTGGCATTAATTTCAATGAAATTGATTGTTTATATTTTATTGATTTCAGTGCCGATATTTGAGGAGATTGCTGACTGGTTACTAAGCAGATTCGATAATGTTCCAAATCTTCAAATCTTTATAGTGACATTTTTAACACCATTGTTAATGAACTGTTTTCAATATTTCTGTATTGATAATATAATTCAAAGTTCTCAATATAAGAAAAAAAGACAAGAGGAGTTACTTCATGATGATAGCTTTGAAAATAGAGTTCATTCTGATTATATTGATTACAGTACTGGAAATACTGATAATAATCAAGACACCAACAGAGATCTCGAACTGCATAGAACTGATGAAAGTATAAACACTGTTCTAGACAATGCCTCCTCAACCATGAACACATTCAAAAGTGACAATTTGACCCTAAAGATTAATAATACCAGTACCAGTTTTTAATTTCCGATATTATGTTTTTCATTTCTTATCTCTGAATTTTGTTTTAATTGTTAGTCTTTAGTAACTCGGTGCAACCTTGATGATTTTTGTTTTGCATCAACTTTTACACTATTTCACATTTGCATTTTTCACTTCTTTAACCCGTTGTTTTTTCAAGGTTTATTTTTTTCTACTTGGTTTTGAACAATTGCATATTAATCATAATAGTTTGATATGCTACTTTTATTTAGACAAAATGCCCAAAAGGAAAAGGAGAAAAGAGAAAAATTTTTATATAAATTTTAGTTTTAATTGTACCATATTTACATGAATTTCATTGAATAATATCTAATAAGCTTATTTGCCCTTAATAAATAGATTTATTAAAAGGTTTCAAACCCATAACCTTTCATACATTTTTTGTAAGCAAGAATAATATCATCACATTTACCAGAATCTTGACCAAACTTGAGCAAGCACTCATCTCTTGTAGCCTTTTCGTCTTTACACACACAGCATGGCTTTGGCTTGTTAATTTCTTTATTAAAATGGCAAATCCAAAAAGGAAACCATGTTAGTACTAAATCTTTGCAAAGCATCTGGATAACCTCGTTCTCTGACCAGCAAATCAATACATACCACACTGCTCGACTGCTGGCTTGCTGCCAGTAAACCAGTTTTTGATTCCCTCAAACATTCTGCAATAGTGTTTCTGTGAGAGCTGATGTTCCAATAGCGATAATAACCCAGATGAGAGCGATGGAGAGAAACAGAGCTGGGCTTTGAACATGCAAACTTCGAAGGGTTTCTATGCATTACTAAGCTGGAAAAGCTCATCACCGGATCTGGGCGAGAGAATATTACTGGATCGGACTCAGAGCAAGATATTTATTAAGTGTTTTATTTACGAGAAGCTGCTTTTTCTATGAGAAGCTGCTAGCCAAAGAGCCTGAGGGCGTTCATGTTGTCTACAAAAGATAACACCAACTGGTTGAATTCCTGCTCATCGTATAACTGGGACAAGATCACCATCAAGCTGAGAGGAATGTCTTGATTGCTGTTTTCTACTCGCGCTTCGATGTCTTTATCAAGCACATATTCATCTTTGTCGTTTTTGAAAATGCCAATTTGATGTAGATATTTGACAAAAAACAAAATCAACTTGTCTCCAACAAATGAATTGCTGTTGAATAGACTGTTGAAGCTATTTCCATGTGTTTCTGCCAATTTCTCATGGACTTTTTCGTGGATTTTAGCTTTTTCTAAATCAACCAAGCTCCTATATTCTTTGCTTAAAGCTTCTTGATTTCGATAATTTTCATCAATTAAAATTTCCCTACTTAATTCATTAACCTGGTAATTGCTTGTATAATCTTTGTGACAAGAATCTGGCGTGAAAAACAAAGGAACATGATAAACCATTTTGAAATTGTCCCTAATTTCAATCCATTGATCATTGAAGTTATCTGCTAGTAATGGCATCAATGGAAAATACTCTCTTAAAGATTTGTCTTTGTCTTCTCTGACTTGAACATCAAATTTCTTCGAATATTTATCATTGGAGCCAAAAAAAACACTCGAGCTTGAAATATTAGAGCCACTTAGCAAGTCAAAAATTGATGAAGACAACCCAGATTTATCTTTTTTCTTTTCAAAAAAATTCTCTGCCTGGAAAATCATTCCCACTAGCATGTCCTTTGGATAGATATTTAATGTATTGTGGGAGTACTGCTCTTTCCTTGAAAGTTTGAAACAATTATCGCTAACCTTTTCACAAATCTCTTTATTCCATGGTATACCATTATCAAAAAATCCATCCTTTAACTCAAGAGTTATATCTAATCCAATTTTACCATTTTGACACAAATATAAGTGCGTTTCATGACCAATAGCATCCTCACTGGAGTTCTTTTCATTTCCATTATAAATGTACTGTCTATCAATTCTAAATCCAGAATAAAAACTTCTTGATTGACTAACTTGTTCACATACTCTTTCAGTGTTGACATTTAAACTTGGCCCTTTAAACAATTCAATAATTGTTTCTCCATTACTGGTTCTCCAAAATTCTCCAATAATGCAATATAATATCAATGCTAAAGAATAGCTAAAAAACTTAACTAAAAACATCATAATCCAAATATCTATGAAACTTAAAAGATAAAAAAACAACAACCCATAAAACTGACATCAAAAGAAATAAAAATAATTAACCAGAAAATTAGAATGTGAGATTGGTTTGTGCTCAAAATCAATACAAACTTCAATTTATGTTTGTGTTACTTATCCACCTCAGTGGTCAATTTCTTCTTTAAATATTTTCTGAAACTGAATCAGACTTTTCTGTTGAGAAATTGTTTATTAGCATTCTCTTGGACAAACTTAAACCAATTTCCCGATTTGACACACCATTTTTATTAGACCTCCCATAATTATACGTTTTTGTTTGTGTCATGTTCCTATTATTTTTCACATTTCTTTTGCTTGCTCTATTAACTGCAAATTCTTGATTACTTTTGAGAAAATTTTTAATAGATTTTGATAGCCCATTGCTTTTTTCAATGTGATTTTTCATTAAAGTATCACCGTCTGAAAAATCCAGAATTTCATCTTCGTCAAGTTCTGATAACTCGTTTTCTGATAATTCCGAACTATTTTTCACAGCATTTTCAGTATCTTCTAATTTATTAGCTTCTATATTGTTGTCGTGTATATCATTTTTTATAAGAGAGTTAAATTGATTTATTACACTTTTTTTCTTAACATTTGATTTACTATTTTTCATAAAATAACTTGCCCCTCTTGGAGCTCTTGATGAACTTATAATTGATTTTGTTGAAATCATAGGCCTCGTTTGATCAGTACTTTGATTTCTAGGAGCAAAATTAGGCATCTTTTGGTCTATTTTATTTCCTGAAGCAAAAACAGAGTCTTGTTCAACTGGCATCATAGGAAATTGTTTATAAACATCATTTTGTTCATTATCATCATAATTAATACTGTTGTGTCTTTTAGCTAAATCCAAAATGCATTGAAGTTTGAGTTGTTTTGTTTTAATATCCTGCGTGTACGACCCTCCATCTTGATCATTATTATTTATTAAATTATTTTTAAATCCATTATTATTATTATTATTATTATTATTATTATTATTATTATTATTATTATTATTATTATCAGCATTCAAAAATTGAGGTAGATCGGTAATTTTCTCATTTTGATGTTCTAATTTTATCACTGTCAGTTCGTTGAACTTAAAACTTTGCTGTTTATAATTTTTTTCTTTTCTTTTAGTTTTTTCTGGTAATTGTTCTTTTAATTTTAAATTAACATATGGATTTGGTATTATAGTTTCGTTATTTTTCTGTTTTATTTTAATAACTTTTGGCACTGGTGGCGCAGACAATTTATTACCAACTTCCTCGAAGGATGAAAATGAACTATGGCCATCCGATTCTTTTGTACTGGAATGAGATCGGAGTATGTTCAATGGAATATCTATAGGACGAGGTGGCCCATTTAATTTCATTATTTTGGGCTTTTTTCTTACTGGAGATGTCTGTTTGTTTTCAATTTGACTTTCGAAACCCCAATCTGAACTTGGATTAATATCATTATTTGAATCTAAACCTCCAATCTCTTCTTTTTCATAATTTGAATCTTTTAAAGGAAAAGACAATAAAGTGTCAATATCTTTGACTTTTGACGGCGATGAAAAACCTTCAGAGTTCAATATTTTATCTGATGTCATGATCTTTACTCCCAAGTCCATAATTTTTATAACTTTATCTTTGATTTCTTCCCTAAGATTTTCTTTATCGTTTATTTTATGGTTTTTGTTTAATTGAGTTTTTTCCTTTAAAATATTTGAAGCCAAACTTGCAGGACGATTTCCAGTTTGACTGGATAAATAATTCTTAAGTTGCATGGATATACGATCTAGTTTGTCTTTACCATTCATTTCACAAATATTTTCGTAATTTATACTATCGTTTTGATTCACACTATCAATTACCTTTTTAGGTAATTTCGGTAATTCCAGTAATTTATTATTTTGATTTAAAATTGGTTTGTTTTGACTTTTGTTGAGTACAATTTCCTCTTTTTGAAAAATAACCTGAGAATCGTCAATAAATTCGCATCTATTCAGAGCTTTGTTCATTGACGCATTAGCTAATGATATTCTGATATCAGTATATTTATTTTTCTGAGGGTTCTTTTTTGAGGTTTTACAAACTTTGCTAACGCTTTTTTTTCTTTTAGAACTGTTTGTTAATGATAAAAAAGTTTTCAAAGGATCAATGGGAGGAATTGATATTGGTGTCACATAGCACTTTGGTGTTATTCTTGGAATTCTTTTTCTGTTTGAAGACAATTTGATAGAAGGAATCGTTTGCTTTATTGGGGTTGAAATTTTAGATATTGTTCTGTTTTTATTATTTGATGTAGTTTTAGTTGTAGGTATAGTTGCATTTTTAGTTGTATACAGATTTTTTGAAATTTCAATTGGCCTATTGCTTTTCCTTTTAGAAATATTAGTTCGGTTTGAAAGTAAATTGTTTCGCTGCTTTTGATTTTCTGAAGGTAGTTGTCTTGGGAACTTTAAAAATGAAATTTTCTGGACTGGACTAGTAATTTTCTGGTTAGTTTTTGTATCTATGCTGGATGAGTGATTGTTGTTATCCTGACCAATATTGTTACCAAAAAACATAGAAATGTCCCTTTCGTAGTGATTGATTAAGTCTGTAATCTGAATCAAATAACAACTTTTCACAAACCGATTATCAATAGCCAAAAGCCTGTGACTCTTCACAAACTCGACTAGCAAAAGAGCATTTGTCTCGTCATATAGTTCTATTTTGTTATTGAAACTGTAATATTTGACCTGTCCATCGTGCCATCGTTTCAATTTCTGAAAAATATCCTTTGTAAAGAGAACATTGTAGACCAGAACCTGGGCATTTGTCAACGACCTGCCAATGCCAGGATCGGTTTCAACAACATCACCAGCAGTCGTTGGAAGGTTGGGCATTTCAACACAACTCAAAGCTCGACCACAGTGATTTATCTCTACGATTATATCCTCTCCCCAAAATGGTCTGGTGGAGTCGTGATTTTCACGCCGTTTTTCTGATGCGCATCATTAATAATAGAGCGAAATCTAGGAACTGGACGTATTTGTGCAACTATAAAAAGCTGTATCTTGTAGCTCAGACGTGTATATCAGTTTCTAATTTGCTTATTATTGATACAGAAGATGTTTCGTAACTTTTCTAGACTCAACAAATCGATACTCAACCCCTCGAACATCAGAAAGCTAGCCACTGCTGCTCCTCCAGGACCACAGGTTTCAGTACTTGCAAATGGATTAACAGTCGCCTCTCAAAGTGTTCCATACGCCTTGACTGCTACAGTTGGGGTTTGGATTGATTCAGGTTCAAGATCAGAAGACTCCAAGAACAATGGTGTGGCCCATTTTTTGGAACATTTGGCATTTAAAGGAACACAGACCCGTAGCCAACGAGACTTGGAATTGGAAATCGAAAATATTGGCAGTCATTTAAATGCCTATACATCAAGAGAAAATACAGTGTATTATGCCAAAACTTTGCAACCAAATATAAATCATTCATTGGAAATCTTGAGTGATATCCTAACAAAGTCTAGCTTAGCTACCAATGCAATCGATAGAGAAAGAGACGTGATTATCAGAGAAAGCGAAGAGGTTGGCAAAATGTATGACGAGGTTATATTTGATCATTTACATGCTGTTGCTTACAAGAACAACTCCCTTGGTAGAACTATATTAGGACCAATTGAAAATATTTGCTCACTTCAACGAAACGATTTGGTTGAATATATCAAAGAGAACTATAAAGGCGACAGGATGGTGTTGGTTGGTACAGGATCAGTGAATCATGATGAGTTATGTGAATTTGCCAATAAATCATTTGGCCATTTACTAAAATCCAAAATTCCAAATGTATTTGGTCAACCAAAAACAATCAAAACCCACTCTTTTCCAGATTTTAACAGTGACGAAATCAAAATCAAAGAGTCTTCGTTGCCCGAAACTTATATGGCATTGGCAGTGGAAGGAACCTCTTGGAACTCTCCCGATTATTTCACTGCATTGGTTTGTCAGGCATTGGCTGGAAATTGGAACAGATCTGTTCCAGTCAATAACGGTTCTCCTGGTATTCAAATTGCTATTGGTACAGGTCATCATGGAGAACCGCTTGCCAACTCATACATGTCGTTTTCTACTTCTTACATTGATACTGGATTGTGGGGGATGTACATCACCACTGACGGCATAGAAAACTACAAGTTGATTCAGGCTATATTGAATCATTGGAAAGAGTTAAAAAAAGGTATGTTTTACAAACACCAGTTCGAAACCGCCAAGTCTCAATTAAAAGCTTCGTTGTTGGTTTCAGTTGATGGAACAACTGCCTTAGCAGAAGACATTGGGAGACAAATGGTGAACACTGGGAAAATACTTTCGCCTGAAGAAGTGTTTGACAGCGTCAACAAGATCACTGAGGACAACGTTGTGGACTGGTTCAACAAAAAATTGGGCGCAGGAAAGCTCGCTATAGCTGCGTTGGGAAACCAGGTCGATACAATGCCCTCGCACAAGGAGATCTGCAATGAGATGGTTAGATATAATTAGAAGTCAATATTCGTAGCATTAGTTTGTAAATATCAGATACTCAATCACAAAATACGATACATGTTCCAGAACCAAAAGCAGCAAAATAGCCGCTGTTTTAGAAAATTTGAAATTTACAACCAGGATGCTGCAGCTGTGCATAATCCGCGTCGACATGCAGTAGCCTTATTTTCAGAATAACTGAAACATTTCAAAAGACTTTGGAAGCGATTTTGAACTGTTCTCAGAGAGAATTACGATATATCGCCAGACAATTTACGTTTTGGATCTGGGCTGTCAAACTTTGCTGAAAAGCTATTTGTAGCTTATTTTGGTTATTGCATTTCTGGACTTTGGTTGGTGGATCAGTCCAACAGACGTGTTTTTTGATTTATCGTAATTTATTTAACTCGAGTTTTTGATATGTAGCTGACATGGAATGATTTGGAATGGGCCAGTAGATTATATTTTGGGTGTTTAATCTGCTTATATTAGTTGAAAATCTCTACTTATCACTTAGACTCCAGATTACTTCATTTTATTTCATTTTATTTCATTTCAAGTAAAGTAAAGTAATGCCTTTTTTGAGCAACTTTTTAAAATCAACTATCAATAGTATTTGCAACTAATCTTAATTAAATTGAAAGGAAAAATTGAAAAACATGATGAAAAGTATAACTTCATCTCACTATTCACAGTCTTTGAAATATCAATCTGATATTTTATCAACAAATATAAAAAATTGCATAACTGATAATAAACCTAATCCCAAGTCTAATTTTAATGGTAATAACAGCTCTATTTCTGATGAGGAGGATGATCTATATTGTCCAACCTGGTTAAAAAACAGAAACAACTATAAAAAACAATTAGAAAGAGAAAGAATGTTTGGTGGCTATAGAAATGGGTTTTCTCAAAGACAGAGAGAAAACCCCAAAAATGTTCCTGCTCCTTTGGAATTGGTTTCCACTACTTTTAAAGACTACTTTCCATCAGATATTACTTGTACAGTCAACCAAATCAATAAAAATCAAAATTTTAAAAAGGGAAACAATAGTAAAAACTCAACTGATAAAAATCAATTTTTGGCTGCAAATGTCAATCCCTATGCATTTCCTGGCTGGGAAATGATGTCCCAAAATACAGATAAAAAAAATAATAGTATTCATGGTGCTGAAGAGGAAATCATACAAAGCAAAAGAACCATTGATCAAGAAAATGCTAGGAATAAAGAACCTGATTATAAAAACTATACATACAATCAATTTTATAAAGACAAAGACACCATAGGTCTTGATCTCAAAAATGAAAGTTTTGCAAAAGTGTTCGATATTCATGACGATGTTATTCCAAGTCCAAAGAGACTCAAATCTCCCATCACCATGTGCAACTCTTACTTGATAAATAAACCCAACCTAAATGATTTGGATAATAAATATCAAAATGGAAAGTTAATTCAGTCTTTTAGATCAAAAATTAACCAGATGGCACAAAATAACATTTCTGATACAAATTCAAACTATAATCTAATGTCAATATATGAAACAAATATTATAGAATTAATTGCTTCTGAAATTGCATATAAAAGAGATTTGTCAATGATCATTGATATTTATTTAAATTTTTCAAACACCTCTTCCATTTACAAAAATATTTTAAATTCTAATGAAAAGAAAATTATTTTTAGTAACATTCAAAAAATTCATGATTTAACGGATAGATTTTTAAGTAATTTTTTAGATTTTTTTAAAAATGCTGTTAATTATGATAGTCAAAGCGATTCTTCAAGCAATTGTAGTTCTCTTTTAGACTCAAACGATGTTGCAAATGCCCCTCCTTTACTTTCTTTATTATCTCCACAAAATATTCCCGATAAAGTTATTGCATCTCCTGTCAAGCCTAATTTTAAATTATCAAAACAAGCTATTGAACTATTAGAGCCAAATAATGTAACTTCATTTCAGATAAAATATCTTATTCAGGATCCCAAGCTCAAGGACAACTGTAAAGAGCTAAACATTGGTGGCTATTTGGTTGAGTTTTTCAATGATGAATTTTTAGATTCTTATATTTACTATCTTAATAATCACAAAAAACAAATTGAAGAGCTAAAGAAAAAAATCAAGTTTTCAGAGCCAATTGTTCAAAAATGGTTGAATGAGTGCAAATTTTTTACAAAATCCAAAACAAATATTTGGGATTTTGAAAGTTTGTTAAATAAACCCATCCAAAGAATAGTTAAATACAAATTACTAGTTAATAATTTGATAAGTAGCTATTGTGTAGAGCTTGGATCAAAAAATGACGTTGATAATGATAAAATTTTGGAAGATTTGAATACCGCAAGAGAAGAGATTTACGAAATCCATGAGAAAATTGTGACGAGAAAAAACCAAATAACTACCACTTTTGATGCTACTTATAATGGAACTATGGATGACCAAAGGACATTGAATAGAAGCAAAAGTACATCAAATGCTAGTTGTAATCAGAGTCAAGTGCTGAATGACTTTAGTGATTTATTTTCCGAAATTCTACCTGCAGTTTCTTCAGTATCTTTTTTATTTGCAACTTCTAAAAAGAATAATAGAATCACAAGTTCAATCATCACAAAAAAGATTAATGATACCGTTAAATTAGCACCAAAATCCAGACAGGAATACATCAGGTTGGTTTTGATATTCAAATTTAAATATGAACTTTTGAAAAGATACAAACATGATATGCTTGAAGTCATTCAAACAATTGAAAACTTTAGTAATTCACAATTTTCTTTTGCAGAAAGCTGGAGGATTTTAATTGAAATGTTCAATCCTGAGCTTCCTCGGGATTTTGATGCTCATTTCATTAAGTCTAGTTATACGAATTACCTGGAAAAACTAGGCTCTCAAAAACAAAAAACAAGAGTGGTTATTCTGTTGATTGAAGAGAGAATTATTCAAAAATTGACATCAGCTTTACAATATTGCGATGAGGTTAGAGCAAAGATTAATGATCATAGAAGCAAACGCAAGGAATATGTAAAATACATTAAAGAAAACGAAAAGAAAGGTCCTTTCAACAATAAATTATTTGGCCAAATTAATGAAGATGTGATAGCTAGTGGTCTTGATTTCAAAAAGTCAAAAAAATATGAGGTTTCTGACAAGGCTCAGTCCTATATTTACACAGAAAATATGGTAAAGGATGAGCTTCCTCAAATAATTCTTCTTTTGGATGAGTTAGTAAAAAGTTGCTATTTGTCTTTCATGAAGATTTTTGCTGATGAATGGTTGAAAGCTGTGCTTATGGATAATAGGAAAATAGATCAAAAGAAGCTTTATCCAGACAGAGCTATTATCGATGCATACAATATGACAGTAAAATCTACAAAAGAAGCACTTTTAAGAGCCTTGACCAACAAAGAAGATGTGTTGAGTCGTTTTAATAATTCCAAAACCTTTTTTCAGTGTTCCCCAACAAGAAACAACACATTTAAGTTCCTTTATGGTGTCTGAAATTAATTTCAAACAATTTACTACCTTATAGATTTCTATTCTCATTTTGTATTTTTTGTTACTATTTATATAACCCTTAAATTCTCTATATATTTCATTAACTGCCAAAGACCTCACAACCTTTCATAAACAATAAACCACATCTAAATCACGTCTCTTGAATCATACTTCTTGACGTTAAGTATTTGTGAAAAAAACAAACCTAAAAAAAATAGAAAGTAATAAACCACTAAAAAAATGTAGTAAGAAACTAAATCAAAAAATAAAAAACAAACAAACTAACAAATTAGAATATTAAACACAAAATAAAACAAAAAAAACTAAAATAATTAATCAACCAAAGTGTTATTGTAATTGAATTTATTTGAACTTCATAAAACCACTTGAGAAGCACTGGTAGGAATTAACATGGTTGGACATTCATCATTTAGTCCCTCAAAAAATGTAGAAGGTTTTGTCATTGAGAAATCTCCAACTGTATCTAAATCATTAGCAATTTTATTTTTCAAGTCGTTAATTTCTTTATTCAACAACAAAAAGCTTTCGGATTCCCAATATAATGAAGCATCTTGCTTGTTTAGCGTGGGGAGGTAGCCCAAGCTCATTGTTGTTTGATCTGAATGAATGTTATCAAAATTAAAATAATTGTTTGCCAAATACCCAGAAAGATAATTGGTATCTAAACTGTTTTCCAAGTTTATCGGGCTATCAGTGTTAATGTTTAAATTTTCAAGATCGGCATTGTTAAAATTTCTTAGATCATTGAAAGTATTTAAACTTTCAATATCAATTGGATATAAAGTTTTAGAAATAGTAGGATCTGTTGGAGTCGAAATTAGATTATGGTCATTAATTAGAAACTCAAAGTTATTGATGTTAGATGGATATTTATCCTTGAAATAAAAATTAGAAGATAAATTAGAAGATAAATCAGCTGAAAAATTCTTACTGTTGATTTGACTATTCTGAATCATGGAATTAAGAGGGCTAGTTTGATTAAGATGACTGAACTGATTGAGAGAATTCATTGTACCTATTTGATTCATGGAATTTATCGAACCAATTGGAGTCATGGAAGTAATTGAATTCATTGTATTAATTGAGTCCATTGGGTTGTATAGACTAAAATTATTTAGAGAGGCAAGTGAATTTATTTGGCCATCAGTATTCAATTGGCTGCTGGGGGCTGCTTGATTTAAGGAATTTATAGAATTAAGAGAGTTAAAGGAATTGATTGCATTCAATGAACTCAATGGATTTAATGTGCTTAGCGGATTCAAAGAGTTTAATGAATTTAAAGTATTGAATGAATTCAATGTATTGATTGAATTTATAGAATTGAATGGACTTAGAGAATTTAATGAACTTAGAGAATTTATTGTATTGATTGTGTTAAATTGGTTAGAGACTGGAACTGACTCAATCTGTTTTTGAACATTAATTTCATATAAATTTTCATCCAATTTTTGATGAAAATCGAGAAAATTTTCATCATAATCACAATTAAAATTACTAAATGATAAATTTGAAAAAAAAGCAATATCTTTGTCGTTTGCAGACATAACGGGATATTGCGTCATTGATAAACCCAAGTTATCCTTATAATCATTGTTAATTTCAATTTTTTTTTTTTTTTTATTTGCATTTTGTTTTTTGGACACTTTAGAATCGGAAGTGATTGGTTTAGCCTTTTTCTTTCCACTTTCTTTTTTTTTGTTTTTCTTAGTCTTTTTTAAAGTTTTCTTGCGTTTGGTAGATTTAAGTTGAGAAGATATTGGAGATATTTGGTTTGCTGATGATTTATCTTCCGTAACAGATATATCCGGTTGAGATCCCAAGACTAAGCATTCAGCATTTTCATTTATAATTGTTACACTGGTTGGCGATAGTGTTATTGGTTTTTTAACTTTTTTGCTAGGAGGCTGTTTAGTTAATTTATTGATTGATTGATAATTTGAGGGAGATCTACCTCTGATTATCAATGGAGGAGTTTCAGTAAATGCAATTACATGTTCCTGATTATCATTTTTTGTATAAGCGACTAATTGAACAAATAGTTTGAAATGTCTATTGCTTGATGCAGGCTTTCTGTAATTAATTGACGAAGCAAATTGAATTCTTTCGTAACGAGCAACTTTAGAAATTTTATCTTTTGGATAATTTGATAAACAGGTTGAAGACTTATTCAAATCTTCTTTTGAAAAATAGTCATTTCTATTGAAATAAAAAATTTTATCCAGTTTAGCGATTTTATCGCCATTTCTAACATTTGCAGCTTCTTTGATGACAGTGTGATTGGGCAAATCTCCAGGAACCGATGGATAAACTGGAGGAGCAAATTGAGGGCCCCTGTCCCTTTTCGCAGTATGTTGTACCAAATTAATATATGTATCATCTTCTGAACATTTTGAAATTAATTTCAAAGCAAAATAATTAACTTGATGTAAACTATTATTTAGATAAATTGAAAAGTTTCCACTTAAAAAATCAATAAAATCCTGATTTTCAAACTTGAAAGTTGTAACTAAAGTAAAATAATTTCTTTTATAGCCTATCCATTCTTCACCAATTTTTTCAAAACCTCTATCGATTCTTGCAAATATAACTGGATTTAATACAGTACCATTTGATGCAATAACTTGGTGATTAATCCATGTTTTAGTAAATTGTGGACCAACTTTAAATTGCAAACTAGAACGAGGAGCTAACTTTTGTTTTTGTTTTTTAGATTTGTCAAGTTTGTTATTTAAAGATTTACTAGAAAGACCTGAAAGACCTGAAAGACCTGAAAGACTTGCAAAACCGGAAATTCCAGGAATACCAGATAAACCAGAAAAGTTAGAAATACTTGCAAGGCCCGCAATGCTTAAAGGATGAGGGTTTTTAAATATATTATTAACTTTTGATTTTTCGTCAGGTAAGTGATCTTTTTTATTGATTTCATAAACTCTTTCATTATTATTATTATTATTATTATTATTATTATTATTATTATTATTATTATTATTATTATTATTATTATTATTATCATTACCATTATCATTAATGTTTT
Organism: Ascoidea rubescens DSM 1968; assembly: GCF_001661345.1. Lineage (NCBI taxonomy): Eukaryota > Fungi > Ascomycota > Saccharomycetes > Ascoideales > Ascoideaceae > Ascoidea > Ascoidea rubescens. Next base: position 113,317 of record NW_017962924.1, on the reverse strand, counting down.
TATTGATAGTATTATCATTGTTGACACAAATGCTCCTATTAATATCATTATTACCATCAATATCTTTATTACTTTTTGTCTTATTGTTTTCAGTAATAACATTACTAGAATCATTGAAATTATCATTAGTAACTTTATTTCTATTGATGTTATCATTATTATTATCAATATTTTTGACAGTAACTTTATCAACCTCAGAGACATTAATTTCAGATATGTTACCAAGACTATTGATTTCGGTAATATTTTGGGTTTGATCGATTAATGTATTGGTTCTGTAATTATCATTGTTTTGAAGCTCTGGGCTATCATTATCAAGCATGATACCTTGTATTTGAAAATCTAAGCTAACGTTTGGATTTGAGTTTGAATCTAAAACATTTGAATTATTTGAATCATAATTCAAATGATCATCTGAATTAATGATTTGAAGATTATTTTGTGAATTTGTATCAAAATAGTCAAGAATTTTAGGATTAGAATTGTCATTAAAATTGGTATCTAAAAGCTGAGCACTATTTTGGTTTTGATTTTTTTCGATATTTTGTTGATTATCAATGAAATTCTTATTATTTTCAATAATAATATTTTTATCATTATAATTATAATTTTCATTATTGGTATTATTATCCGATTTTACCGCTGACATGATTATGTTAATTGAGTTTTAGATATTACCATAAATAAAAATAATAAAACAAATTCATAAAGAATTAAATATTAAAACCGCCAAAAATAAATAAAAAATAAAAACCCTTGACCTTCAATCAAACTAAAGGAAACAGTTAATAGCCATTATGATAGCATAGGGATATTATTGAAAAAAAATTTAATTGTCATGGTTCAATTAAAAATAAAATGATTATAAAATACCTTATTTTTATATTGTTATCGAATTATTTTTTGTGTCTTTTTTTATCCCTTTGATTTGTTTTTGTTTTTGTTTTAACTTGTAGTGAATTTCGAACGAAATTGAACAAAATAGTAAGAATAAACAATAATTTTGAGTGTTATCCACTTAATCCAGAACTAATCAATTCAGATCAAATCAAATATAATTGAATAAAATAAATTTAGCCCAGTTAAGAATAAATTCAATAAACTTATTATAAGCGCTTTTTCAATTGAGAAACAAATTAGGAAAATGATAGAATCCTCCCCCCAAAAAAATAAAGATGAAAAGATTATAATTGATTTATCAACAGTAAATCAGTGAATTTCGGATACACAGGTAGCAGACAATATTTTTAATTGAATTGAATTGAACTGATTAAATTGAACTAAATGAATATACTGTTATCTTTTGACCAAGGCAGACAATAATTACTGTTCAAATGGAACTAAACAAAAATAAGAATGTTGATAGTAATGTTGGAGGTCAAATATATCTGAAGCAGAGCTAAAGCATTGAAGATGGAGAGCTGGAAAAGCCATCAGAAAGCAGAGAACGCTGAAGCAGCCACAAAAACAACAGGCAGCAGAAAAACCATCCCACATCTTCTTCAGCTGGCCCTGAGGCATCTTTTGTTCTGTTTGTTGCTTCCAGGACACTGCTGAGAAGAGCTTTGCAAAACAACCCACCAGTGCGGTTCATGCATAAAAATGCTATTTCATGTTATCACAAGCACTCTTCAATGCATGTTGTTCTATGTGTGTATATGCAGATAATGCATTGAATCCTTGGTCGTGGGTACGTATTTTTATTTTTTTTTTTCATCAGTTTTAAAATTTTTTTTATTTCAGTCTTTCAACTGTGATCCATCGTTATACTTGCTTTAAAATCGATATATTAATCATAGTCACAAATGGGTAAAAAAGCAATTGACTCGCGTATTCCAACGTTGATTAGAAATGGAGTTCAAGAGAAGAAGAGAAGTTTTTTCATCATTGTTGGTGATAAATCCCGAAACCAGTTGCCCAATTTGCATTATCTAATGATGAGCGCAGATTTGAAAATGAATAAATCTGTTTTATGGGCCTATAAGAAAAAACTATTAGGTTTCACATCGCACCGAAAGAAAAGAGAAGCAAAGATTAAAAAGGAAATCAAAAGAGGTATTAGAGAGGCTAATAACCAAGATCCATTCGAAGCCTTTATTTCAAATCAACACATTAGATATGTTTATTACAAAGAAACGGATAAAATTTTGGGTAATACCTATGGAATGTGTATTTTACAGGATTTTGAAGCGTTGACCCCAAATTTATTGGCAAGAACTGTTGAGACTGTTGAAGGTGGTGGTTTAGTGATTATTTTACTAAAATCGTTAACCTCTTTGAAGCAATTATATACAATGACAATGGACGTTCACTCTCGTTATCGAACCGAAGCACACAATGATGTTGTTGCGAGATTCAATGAAAGATTTATTTTATCTTTAGGTTCTTGTGATTCTTGTTTAGTTCTCGATGATCAATTGAATGTTTTACCAATATCCGGAGGTAAAACCGTCAAGCCTTTACCACCAAAGGACGAGGAACAATTAACTGAAAGAGAATTAGAATTACAAGATTTGAAAAAGAGTCTTCAAGATATTCAACCGGCCAGTTCATTAATAAATTTAACTAAAACTGTTAACCAAGCTCAAGCTGTTTTAACTTTTATTGATGCGATATCTGAGAAATCTTTAAAGAGCACAGTTGCATTGACCGCTGGTAGAGGTCGAGGTAAATCTGCTGCTTTGGGTATTGCAATAGCTGGAGCTATATCTCATGGGTATTCAAACATTTTTGTTACATCGCCATCTCCCGAAAATTTGAAAACGTTATTTGAATTTGTATTTAAAGGTTTTGATGCATTGGGATTCACAGAACATTTGGATTATGATATAATTCAATCGATTAATCCTTCATTTAACAAAGCAATTGTCAGGGTTGATATCAAAAGGGAACATCGTCAAACTATTCAATATATTTCGCCAACCGATTCTCATGTTTTAGGACAGGCAGAGTTGGTGATTATTGATGAAGCTGCAGCGATTCCATTACCATTGGTTAAAAACTTATTAGGCCCATATTTAATATTCATGTCATCAACAATTAATGGATATGAGGGCACAGGGAGATCATTATCATTGAAATTAATTGAGCAACTACGAAATCAATCGAATAATTTGAATTTACCAAAGGAAACAGCATTAATAACAAGGGACAAGAAAAACTCGAATTTACTGAACAGTGGCGAGATGGTTAATAATTATAATGGCAGAAAATTAAAAGAAATTGTGTTGGATGAGCCAATTAGATATGCAATTGGAGATCCAGTTGAGAAATGGTTGAATAAGTTGCTATGTCTTGATGCCACATTGAGTAAAAACTCGAAATTTTCAACCAAGGGATGTCCACATCCATCAGAATGTCAGTTGTATTATATAAACCGGGATACGTTATTTTCATATCACCCAGTGTCTGAAGCATTTTTACAAAAAATGATGGGGTTATATGTTGCCAGTCATTATAAGAATTCGCCAAATGATTTACAGTTGATGAGTGATGCGCCAGCACATCAGTTATTTGTATTGTTACCACCAATTAATGAAAATGACAATAGGATTCCGGATCCATTGTGTGTTGTTCAGATTGCATTAGAGGGAGAGATTTCAAAGGAAAGCGTCCGAAATAGTTTAAATAGAGGGCAAAGAGCTGGGGGAGATTTAATTCCATGGTTAGTTTCGCAGCAGTTTCAAGATGAAGAGTTTGCTAGTTTGTCAGGAGCGCGAGTTGTTCGAATTGCTACGAATCCAGATTACATGGGGATGGGATATGGTAGTAAGACATTGGAGTTGTTGAAGGATTATTATGAAGGTAAATTTACCGATTTGTCGGAGAGTTCTAGGAGAAGGTCTGGGAAGGGCAGGTATAGTATTAATCGAGTTAATGATGAGGATATCAGTAATAAATTGACGTTGCAAACGGAGGAGATAAAGTTGAGAGATGCAAATAAGTTGCCACCATTGTTGTTGAAATTGAACGAATACGAGCCATATTATTTGGATTATTTGGGAGTGTCATTTGGATTAACCAAGAGCCTACACAAGTTTTGGAAAAAGTCAGGGTATTCGCCAGTGTATTTAAGACAAACAGCAAATGAGTTGACAGGGGAACATACGTGTGTTATGGTGAATGTTTTAGAGAATCGGGAGAAGAAATGGTTAAAGTTGTTTTGTGAAGATTTCCACAAAAGGTTTTTAACGTTATTGTCGTTCAATTTTCGAAAGTTCAGTGCTATTCAGTCATTGAATATCATTGAGAGCTGTGAAGTTGAAAGCGGTGATGAAAAAGAAAAGGAAAAGGAAAGGAGGGGAATTGTGTTTGATAAAGGAGAAATGGATAGGTATTTCAGTCAATTTGATTTGAAGAGATTAGAGTCGTATTCGAATAATTTGATTGATTATCATGTTATATTGGATATGATACCTGAGATTAGCAGGTTGTATTTCAACAAGGTGATTGATGAAGAGGTCAAGTTGTCTAGTGTTCAAAGTGCTATATTGTTGTCAATAGGGTTACAAAATAAAGAGATTGGGGAGATATCAAAAGAATTAGGAATTGAGAATAATCAGGGATTGGCGATATTTTCAAAGATTATTCGAAAGGTTTCTGTATATTTTCGAGAAGTTTTAAAGAAATCAATTGAGGTTGAGCTACCTAAATTTGAAGAAGAGAAAAAAGAGGAGAGGTATATCAAAGAAATGGACGGAATTGAAGAAGGAGAAGAAGGAGAAGAAGAGGAGGATAAGGTTGAAAAATTGAAGAGAATAGGAAAAGAAATTGAAGATGATTTGGAAGAAGAAGGAAATGAGGTTATAAAAGAGATGAGAGAGAGAGAAAGGGAGTTGATAAATTCATTAGAGTTGAACAAGTATGAGATAAATGAGGATATTGAGTTGGATGAGAAGAAGGCTAAAAAGGCGATTAGTCAAGATGGAAGTGGAATAGTTTCAGCAAAAAATACGAATGTTAAACGAAAGAAAGAAAATGCAGATGAAATATATGAGCAGGAAATGAAAGTGAATAATAGGAAGATGAAAAAAAGCCGAAAAAACAAAAAAAAATAAAATAAGAGATGAAAAAAGTTAGTTAGTATAAATAAACAAATAAGTGAATAAGCGAATAAGCGAATAAACAAATAAACAAAGAGCGAGCCTAAAGGGGAGTGTGTGGCGCAGCAATGTACTAAATGGGATGTGTGTGGATAAAAAGAAGACGGGAGTGTGGCAGCCAATGAAATAGACGGAAAAGAAGGCGTGATGAGAGAAAGTAGAGCAGTTGAAAGAGGAAGAGAAGAGGAAGAGAAGAGGAAGAGAAAATTGAGAATCAAAGTATAAATAAATCAGAGAACGAATTGAAGAAAAGTAAACAGAACCGAGATGAGTTCGATAAGATTTGTTGGAAAAGTAAGGTGATTGTTTATAGAAAATGTTAATGTTAATTTTAATTTTCTAATTTTATATGGATGAATATTAACATGGGAATATAGAGATTGATTCCAATTGGAATTGGGAGTTTATTGAGTTATTCAGTTGTTAGTAATAACAAGAGAGGGATAGTTTATTGCGATAGCAAACGAGAGTTTTACAAAGATGATGAAGATATTAAGAGGAACATCAATTTTAAAGATATTAACAAAAGTGGGATAAAATATGGAAACCGCAAAGAGGAAAGTAAGGAGGTGGATGAAAACAGTAAGATAATTGATGGAATGAGCATTCGAAGCTATCAAATACTTGAAAAGATATCGTTGAGCAGCAGAAAATATTTGATCAATTTTTTTGATTATTACTATGCAGAATATTTGACAGGCAAATCGTCGATGAAGAACGAGATCAAGAATTTACAAGAAGGAATCAAGGGTATTGTTGTTGAGCCAGTGTTGCCCAACTTTATCTATATATTAACTGGAGCATTGGGTGGATCGATAGCTGTCAACCGAAGAAGCTTGCCCATTCGATTTTTGACGCCATTTTTTGTTGGATTGGTGTTGTTCAAGAAGATGATGCCGGAGAGTTTTGAGAACAGTTCGAGATTTGTGATTGGTTTGGAGAAGAAATACCAACCCGAAGTGTACGAGAAACGGGAAGAGATTATCCAGAAGATTGGAGAGGAAAAGCGAGAAGCTGAAAGATACATTGAAAATAAAAATGTGGAATTGCAAAGGGAAATCCACAAAGCTCGAAAATACATCAGCGATGTATTTGATTTTTAGACACAGGAAATATATCTTTTGAGATTCGTGATCCTTGAAGATAGCGAGATAAAGTATCTTTGAATCAAGGATCCTGCTTACTCACTGCTATGACTAAAAGCAAATAAGATTCGAAAGCTAAGATTCGATAACTAGGACTCAATAACTAAGATTCCAACACAGTTGCCCAAACTAGTCACATCGGCCGGTGAGTCAGAAGTGACGCAAACAGGCCGATCGCGTGGTGTGGCCGGTTGCGGCGTTCCGGAGAGGATAGACCCGCATACGTGGCTCCCAACAGCACATGTGTGCTCACGCAACCGCAGCAGTGCGCATGCCCAGCGCAGTTATGCGCGTTGTTCAGCCTGTTTTTGCGCGGAATGCTCTAGTGTCTTCTGCGGGGGCCGGGGTCACGCGCGCGGAGTCGCGTGTGTGCGGCGAACAGGCTGCAGTCTGGCGAGCGGTGCGCTGCAACGTGAGACACACAGCCCAGCGGTGTGCGAACAGAGGACGAACAGGGAGCAAACAGGGAGCGAGCCCAGACGAACCGCAGGCATCCGCAGACGAACCGGACGGGTGCGCTGGTCGTTTATTCCAGACCGTTGCTTTTTTATTTATAAACAGCGTTTTCTCCTGTTGCAACTCCCACAGAAATTCCCTTCGCACTATTTCACAGACTCCCTAAACACTGATAGTAAAGTCCTCCAAGCACAAAGATTCAAGATATAATACTAAAGAAAAGAGATTAAGATATAGACACCAGATTCAAAGACCCACTCAGGACACTGTAGACCTCAAGATCCTTCGATACATCCTCCTCTTCCTGCTTCTTGTCAAGTTGTTTCTTCACCTCCATACGCTTCTCCCTCGTCAAAGTTTTCTGTTTACCTTTTCAAATAACATTACAACTCAATAAATTCTTCACCACTGATCCAGATTTTTTTGTAATCTTCCTTTATAATCTCCTTCAATCTTGAAGTTTTTTGCTTTACTTTGTTTTGTTTTGTTTTGTTTTGTTTAGTTTTATTGTCTCACTGTCTTACTCTTTAAGAAAAAGTTATAGAAGTATTTTCTTCTTGCTCTAGCGGTTTTTAGCACTTACTTTTATTCCTTTTTTTTATTAGATTCATTCAGATTCTTTAAAAAAAAAATTTATCTTTAAATCTTTTTACTCTCTCAAACACACAAAAAAAATAAAATCGTTTGAAAAAATTACAAAAGATTTTTCTAACTCAATCTTCATCAAATACAACTGTTCAACAAGTAATTTATTTGGGCTATATAACTCTCGCCTATTCTACTTAAATTCCTTTTGTTAATATTTCAATTTTCAAATTATAAAATTATAAAATTACAAAATTACAAAATTACAAAATACAAATTACAGATTACAAATTACACTAACCACTTGACTTTTATCCCAAAATGAAAAACTACTCTAACCTTTCGTCTCTCTCTCACTCTTCGAGTTCGAAATCAATCTCAGACTCTTCGAACTCTTCAAACTCTTCAACCTTCTCTGCTCAACCTTCCAACCGTTATCAATTTAAGAAAAACCGTCACTCCTACAATTCCTCAAACTCTTCAATCTCAGATATTAATCACTCTCAATCTTACTTCAATTCTTCCAACAAGTTCTCTTCTAATGTTGATTTTAGCCCTAATTCTAATTCTAATTCAACTTCAACCCTCACTTCCACTTCCACTTCCACTTCCACTTCTAATTCTAATTCTAATTCTAATTCTAATTCTAATGCAAATGCAAATGCAAATCGTTCCTCCATTTCTCGCTCCCAATCTTCAAACTCGATTAATATTAACGAATACAAATCTTACGATAACAACACCGCTCTTTTAAACAACCGCTACAGAAAAATCAGAAACATCCAAAATGGCTCCTATGGTATTGTCACCCAAGCCTACGATATCAACCTAAAGAAAAACGTCGCCATCAAAGCCATGAAAAGATCCATCAAAAACGTTGGTCCTGTTGCCAGACATGAAATCAAAATCCTATCAAAACTAGGCAACCACCCCAACATTTGCCAACTCATTGACAACTTCCAAACAAAAAACTACATTTACATTGTCTTGGAATACTGTGCCAATGGCGACCTCTTCGACTACCTCAACGATAACTCTTCCCCATCCAACAACCACTCCTCCTTGCTAAAACCCTACGAAAACTCTTATGTTTTCAACAACTTTGCCAAACAACTAGGCGACGCAATCCTATACTCCCACTCAAAGGGCATCTACCACAGAGATATCAAACCTGAAAACGTCCTCATAACTGCTGATGGCCACGTCAAACTCACTGACTGGGGCTTGGCCACTTCCGCCAGATACTGCTACGATGGCATGATTGGCACTGAGAAATACATGGCTCCCGAAACCTTCTTCCAAAATGATCCCAACGAAAACCACTCCAAATACACAAAACCTGCCTCTTCCTCCTATCACAACAGGAAGCTACATGGTATCACAAACTACAAGTTAAAACTACACTCCTACGACGCTGTTTACGCTGACTACTGGTCCTTTGGTATCACCCTTTTGTACACCCTCTTTGGTACTTGTCCTTTTGTGATGGCTGATGAAAAAAATGACTCCTACTTTAAAAACTTTGTCAAAAACTCATACTCCATTTTCGATATCTATCCAGACTTATCCTCAAAGGGTTTTGAGGCAATTGTCAAGCCCTTACTCTCCAAATTCCCCAAATCCAGAAGCATCAACACTGCAATTGACCGTTTGGAACAGTACTATTCCTATGGTTTCACTATTCAAGAAGAACTAATGTTGCAACAACAACAACAACAACAACAACAACAAAATAACCACGTCAACGATGACGATGACGAATTCAACTTTGTCGATGACATTAATCACTCCGACTTGTATTTTGATGATGAAAACAACGAAAATTTTGACTATTCAACCATCTCAAAACCACTTCAATTAACCTACCTCGACGACAACTACTACAATGATCCTTATTACAAAACCTCCTTGAATAATTCCATCCCTCAATTGATCGATTCAGAAACATCCTCTACAGGCTCAATCGATAACAAATCCTCAATCAAAGTTAATAATAATAATACCGCAAAAAACCTTAACATTGATATCAATCCTTCAAACCCATCTTCTACTCACAACCAAGCTACAAACAACATCGTTGCAAGCCCATCCTTTTATTCTGGTGTTTCTTGGAATGATTTCGATGAAATTGACGATGATGAGTTTTTTAATAGTTTTGTTCAAGAAAGCAGTCTATTAAAAAAACCTTTAACTCCATTGACAAACTCAAATTTAAGTAAATTGTTATCCAATTCTGCTTCAATTTCTTCTCCAGCTTCTAATCTAACTATCAAAAATGAAAATTCAAATTCAAATTACGGATTTTCTTATAATAATTATAAAAATACTGATGATTTCAAATGGTGTTAAACTAATATTCTTTATTTAATAATGTTATATTATTATATCTCTTTAAATGTTTTTATTTTTCTTTTATCTATTGTTGATTTTGAACAATTTTTTTTCTTTCTTTTTTTTTCTTTTTCCCTTTTTTTTTTCTCTTTTTTTTTTGGTTTTTATTTTCTTTCACTTTCATTATTTTTGTCAACAAAAAATTAAAAAATTCTAAAAAAAATTAAAACTTTTTTTCACATCTCTCCCCCAAATTTCTTTCTCAAAATTTTTTTTGTCAAGAATTTTTTTCAAACTACTATCAATATTTTTATCATTCACTTTTTATCCCTCATTCTACATTTTTATCAACTGTTTTATCTACTCCATTAACTGTTTAGTTTGTTTTGTTAAAATTAATTCAATCAAAAAAAAGATTTTAACTATTTTAGTCAAAGAAATATATTTATAAGGTAATCAAGGTCATGGTTGTTCTATTTATTATAAATTAGTCATTTTTTAAATTTCAACAAAATGTTTTTATCCAAAAGAATTTTTTTAAAGTTGTTTTTCCTTTCACTGTTTATATTTTTTTTAATAACTTTATCAATACTTTTTTTGTTTCATTTTTTTATTTTTTTATTTTTTTATTTTTTTTTATTTATTTTTTTTTTTTTTACATTCATATTTTATATTTTATCATTTATTTTTGTTTTCTAATCTTGAATTATACTTTTTGAATTCAAAATTCAAAAACATCAGCTCTATGATCCCTGGTGGTTCAAAATCCTTTTATCTTCTTTTGATTCTTATAAATATTTGAAGTTAAGCTGGCTTAATTTTGGTTTTTCTTTAAAAATTTATTTTAGCGATAATTTTTAAAGAAAATGAAAGATTAAAGATTATAATGGCTTTTTTTTTTACAATATTGGTTTTTTTTTTGAAGAAGCTTTTTTTAAAAGATTTTTTTTTCCTTTTTCTTAATTTTCTTAATTTTTAATATTAATATTAATTTTAATATATAGTTTTCTGCATTTATTTTTATTATTTTTTAAATCTTATATGTCAATGGATAAGAAAGAAGAAATTGATATAAACTGTCATAAATACATTAATATTAAAAATTGAAAGATTAAAAGATTGAAAAAGAGAAATATAAAAAGTGGATTATATTATTTAAAATTATTCAATAAGTTAGAAAAGTCTTCGTAGTAATTTTTAGTTAATATTTATTAATTTATTAGTTTTTTTATTAGTCTATTAGTATTTTTTACTAGTTTTTTTACTAGTTTTTTCACTAGTTTTTTATTAATTTTTATTGCAATTATTGATCTTGATTATTATAATTAGATGTCATGAAATATTATGAAATGTTATGAAATATTATGAATTAGCGGCAGTCGATAGGATCAGAAAGTAGATTACAACGAGAAAAAGCCTGAAAAGCCTGAAAAAACCTGAAAAAGCAGACTATTGTTCACAATCAGAAACAATCAATCACAATTGTTTATTCTCCCAGTAATTAAAAGCGCAGCAATAGAGTTCGTGACCAATAAAGATGAATCATAAGTTGATAATAATAAACATCATTTATGGTGGATTTGAACAAGACTAAGCTGGGCAGTTGAAACAGCCCAACAATCGCACAATCTGATCAACAAACAGTGATTGCAGCAAGATTAGGTTTGAGACTGGAGCAAGAGTTGTTTTGGTAACAAAATAAGCAAGCGAGAAGAGCCAAAAAGCAGATATAAGGAGAACAGATGAAGACTCGCTGGAGAAGTTGGGCAGATAAGGTTACGAGAAGAAGGTTAAGTAAGTTTTAGCAGTTTACTGAGAAAGCAAGATATTGCGAAAAGATCTAGCTCTGGCTGCAAATTAGGTTAAGGGATGGAATCAGTAGCAAACAGTTAGCGAACTGATGAAGAGAGAGGCAAGTGCTGTGGAAACACCATGATGTTGAGTCAAGGCATGGACTGATCTGCTCTTGAAATGACAGTTCGATGTGATTTGACAATTGGAGTAGCAGCAAAAGAAAGGTGAAAACTGTTGATTTTAGAGACAGTTGATAAATAAACACTGGCGCCAGAGCTGGGCGTCTGATTGGCCCACTCCTCCAGAGGGATTAGAGAGTCAAATGAGATAGCTACTGGACTATTCGGCTATTGTGCTAGGGGATAGGAAAATGGATAAGACAGAATGGATAAGAGATGGATAAGCAATGGGCTATCCTAATGTTTCCTACAAGAATACAAGGAGAGACTCAAATGGCTCTGATGTGATCAGTCGAAGTTACATGAGAAACATATAATAGAATACCAGAACTGGATGGAACAGAATAGAATGAGACAGAACTGCGCTGGATAGACTGTTGATGATTGTATGTTATTAATTTGCATATTTGGGAAAACTTAACCAAGTTATACAATTATATACAATTGCAGACACTGGGAAACACAAAACACAAACAAAAAAAGAAATTATCGCTCAAAAGATACTGAAATTAAAAAACTAAATCATCTAAAATTAAATAACCTAAAAAATACTAAAAAAAATACTTAAAAAAGGGATAACAAAAATATGAGAAGTAACGCAGCACTGAAATGATAATTTATTGAGTAAATTGCAATTCCTTTTTATGTCTAATTGATTGTTTCATACTGTTCATTTCAGCTTGACTGGCATTGAAGTTTATTGTGTGTTGATTGAAAGGATTCTCTGGAGACTTTTGGAACTCTTTATATATCAATTCCTTCACTTGAACCAATCTTAAGCCAGGCTTTTCGCTTTTTATTTCGGGCAATCTTCTGGCCTCGTAGGCATTATAGGCAGCTTTGAATCTTCTTTCAGGGTGTCTGTCTATATCCTTGTTAGAAACACCGGAATCTTTCTCTAGCAAATCCAACGCATCGAGGGCAGAGGATAAGCCTGAAGCATTATAAGTATCAACGTCATTACCCTTCAAGAAAGCATCCAAGCTGGCATTTTTCTTAACAGCCATTTTAACAGCACCACCTTTACGCCTGCCTTTAGATTGAGGCAAAGAGGCCTCTTCCTCTTTTAAAAGTCTTTCTCTTTCTTGCTTCTTACGCAAGGCTTCTTGCTTCTTTGCCTCCAATTCCTCCTTTTTTTTATTTGCCTTTTTAGCGCCCTTCGACCATTCGGCACTTTCGCTGGCTTCAAGTTTGGACAATTCTTCTTGCACTTTTTTGTTTAATTGCTCTTGTTTCCTGGCATTGCCTGCAATTTTCTTGGGATTTTCTCCCTTTCTGAGTGTTTTACCCATCATGCAAAGGTTGTTGAGATGTGATTAATATATCGTCTTCAAGACTGCTTAGAAATATATTGAAGAAGTTCAACAAGTTGGATCAGTTGAAAGCAAAAAAACTAATTAAAAAGAGACCCAAATGAACAGCTCTGTTTACACTACCTGATTGTCTATTTCAGACCCTATTTATATTGTCCAGGCTTCTGATTTGCTTTACTTCCTTTAACTGAGGAGCTCTTTCTTCTGTTTTTCTGTGCTGATTTCGAATCCGACCCAAAATCCATTACAAATCCGACTCGAAATCCATTACAAATCCGCGCCGGCTCACCTAATCCACACACAATTCCGCTTCAACTCCGTGCAAGCCGGATTCACAACAAGAAGTTCAAGCCTTGAAAGCACGTGCATATAAGCCGTATCAACTGCTCCGGCCAGTTCCGACGAGTTCCGGTAATGCTTCTGCTGCTTTTACTGCTTTTACTGCTTTTGCTACTTCAAATGCCATGTATTTAAATGCTATGTACTAATTTCTATATACAGCTTACTTCCTGTTCAAGCAGAGGCAAAGTTCCCAAGCTCGCTATCTACATCCACAAAATCAGACTTGTCTATCATTTCCACTTTATCTACAGTGTGCACCAAGACCTTGTTGTTATTGAGATTCAATTCAAAGATAAAGACTCCACTGATGATTTTGTTCTCGGTTTCATTTTTTGTACCATTACTATTCCCAGAATGATGAGTCTCGTTCAGCTTGTCACTCTCGCTGTTTTCCTTGCTCTCTCTATGCATCATTTTATGAGCTAGGTTGGATTTGTCGATGCTCCTCAAAAGGCTTTTTTGTAAATACTTCTTCAACAGCACAATCAAACTGGAATTCTTTTTGAACAATTTATCTATCAATAGATTTAGATCCATTTTCTCCTTTCCCCCATTTTTCTCGTCTTTATCCCGAGCTTCTTCTCCATTGTACTTTAAATGCTCGCAATTATCGCTGCAAGTTCTCCATTTAATAATGATCTTGCTTGTCCATGGAAACAACCCATAAACTCTTATCCCATTCTCAATTGGATTCACATTAATATTATTAAACATCAAATCTTCTTCGTTATCGTATTTATTATCAACAAAATTGCTCTCGATGATTTTGATACTGCTAATGTGTAATTTGACTTTTCTGTTATTCAACACAAAATTTTTAACGATCAAATTTATGGTTTTGCACGTAGTCAAATATGATAAATGCCCTGGTAGTATAGGCAAATTCGGATAGCTTATAGGCAATATTCTCAATATAATATTTTTCGATAATAGTTTGGAATCAATTGCTTCATTTAGTATATTTGGTACCATTTCTTCAAGCTTTTCTACCATCTCTCCTAAATTTGCCAACTTTTCTTGTTTTTTCAAATTAGGTTTATCCCTTTTATCACCATTATCATTACCATTATTATGTTTATTATTAACATCGCTGTTCTTCATCAAATTCTCCTTAAAGTTCACTTTGGTGATATTATCATACTTCAAATTCTTCGGAATAGACATCAAATAAAAGTTCAAATTGGAATTAGGATACCCAAACTCGTTATCATTGACTAATGAATAGTATGAGCTGTTGATTATCGATATCTTTCTTCCACTATTGCCACCATTATACTCGTTGCTATTCTTGAAATTACTGTTGGAGAATAGTCTTGTTATACTTCGATTGCACCTATTCCCCAATCCTATTTGCTCTGCTTGCTTGGAATATCTCACAATCTGTCTCATTTCTCATTATATTGTGTTGATCAACTGTCTTACTCAAATAGTCTGCCCAACTATGTCTTCTGGTTGTCTTTCGTATCTCTCTAAATCTTCTAAACCCTCTAAATCCCTATCGGTTTATCAATTTGATCTTCAAGCACACTTGCTCAAGTGCCTGGAGATGGACTTTGATTCCATCCGCTGCGATTTCCTCCTCTGTCCTCTGTCCTTGGTGCTTTAAACTTTCAACTATAATTCGACTTTTGTTTTGATCTCGTTTTGATCTCGTTTTGATCTCGCTTTGATCTTGCTGCTGTTGCAACTGATATCTCAGCATATATGCTATATGCTACGTAAATTATACAAAACTGTGCCCAAAACTGGTTTTCTTAATTCGACTATCATCAAGATGGCCTTCAGTTCTTCTTTGTCGGTTTTTTCTCTCCCTCATCATCTGCTCCTTCATCTCCTCTTCTTTAGCATGCCCTCTAGAAATCTTTCTTTCCGAGTATGCCTTCTTGAATACTGTTATATTTCTTCTTGAATAATTGTAAATTGATTTCCACATCCCAATCACAACAATAGCAACACTGAAAGGCACTGCAATTTTCCAAAAAAAGCTTGAATTCTGCTGTATTTCTGGAAACACTTCGAAATTCATACCATAATACCCACACCAAAACGATAATGGTGAAAAGATAACTGTCACTATCGTGAGCAATTTCATAGAATCATTCGACTCATATGAAACTGTGTTGAATATCAAATCAATCAAATTCTCGATATTATTTCTCATGATCTTAATATCTTCAGTGATTGACTGAGTGTGATCTGCAATATCGCTTAGATATAACCCACATACTTCTGAAATAAATTTTATTGACATGTTATCCTCATAAAAGCTTTTTGAATTCAAATTTCTCTCATTTAAAGAGTTATTGCTATTACTGTTATTACTGTTATTGTTCTTATTGTAAATACTCGGATATCCACCCAATGTGCTTTTGCTTAAATCTTTTAAAGCATGAACCAATGAGGTTACAGGATTCAACGTGGACACCAATATTGATAACTCACTGATCATCAAGTGCAAATTCTGGGTATGTGAAACATTAGGATTCGACAATATATCAAATTGAAATTCCGAAAATCTTCTTCTATAAGCATTCAAAACAGGATATGTTAAATCAACTACAGCATCGATAATGGCTTCTAGTAATAGTGATCCATCACAGGATTCTCTTAATATAGTGTATTCTGGTATTAACCTTGATAATATTGCATTTTCAATGTCGTTTGATGAATGCTCAAAAAACGATATAACTGTGTTGTCATCTGTTAAAAATAACGAGACTTGCTCATTTCCAACTGCTAAATTTCTATAACTTAATGGTTTTAAGCTATCAATCAACCTTTTTTTATTTCCACTTATTTTATAACCTCCATTAGATCCGATTAAAAAATCATCCAATTTGTTTATATTGCTATGACTTGAAATATTTTCATAAAGGAATTTATAAATAACTCTATCAATATCAACGTTGTCTTTTTTATTCAGTTGATCAATTTCATCGATTTGATCCAATCCATTGTTGTTATAATTATTATCATCCATCGTATTTTTTCTGTGAAATCTAAACAAGGTACTGAAAGGTTTTTTATTAGATTTTGAATTGGAATCAGTATTTGAAGCTGAAATCGAAATGGGGCTGGAACTAGGTTTGTTTATAACAGTTTTAATCAATTTGATCAACGGAAGACAACAGTAAAGATGTGTTTTATATGAATCAACTTTTGCTCTCTGAGGAATATCAATCATATCTTCAAGGGCCAATCGATGCAAACCATAGTAATCAGCTATATGTGATATTGTTTCCCATGATAGCCCTTTAACACTTATCCATCTGACATTTGACCAATTTGGTTGAGTTCCCAATTTTCTGTCTAATTTTCTTATCGACTTTCTAGCTAGTTTATTATAATATTTGCGGTTATGTCTATCTTTGTTGATATCAATTTCAATATCAGTACCTTGATTATTATTAACAGTATTAAAATCATTATCGAGATTATTGGCAATTGAGTAGTGCAGAATTTGCTGAATTAAAAACAGTTTATTCTTTTCACTTTTAATATTCAATTCATCTAAAATTTCAGGTTTAAAAGGGGTATTGATAATTTTCTGATTTTCATCGAGACTTTTAATTGGAGATAAAACATGAATTTTTTCAATTTTATATCTAATTGGAGAATAATCAACTACTGTAACTAATGAACCAACTGAGCTTAAGACAACATCAGTGGTATCAATATCAATACCAGGTTCCCAATCAGCTTTTGCCCTAGCAGCAGTTGAAGAAAAATTTGAATTGGCATATTTTCTGTTTAATTTAATTGTTTCAATTTTTTCTTTTTTATTTGTTTTATTAATTTCAAAATTGGGTGTATTGTTGAAATTGATAGTATTTCTTTTTGACATATAAAACCTTTTCCTTTTATTTCTTCTTTTAGTCAAAGTTCCTTTTCTTAAAAAGTTTAGATTAAGATGAGAACGATGAAAATGATTGTATTCAGCCTCATAATTATTTTCTTTGTTCTTATTTTTTAAAAGGATTAACTCATCTTCTTCAAATTTTGAATTGTCATCATCGTTGAGATCAGGTAAATCATCAATTTCATCTTCTATATCACCATAATCGTCTTCCTCGTCGTCTTCAAAATCCTCAAAATCCTCAAAATCCTCGATAATGCTGCTATTATTCTTTTTGATATTAGACGAATAACCAACACCATCTAACTTAGTAGATTCTAGGTTGTTTGCTGAGGTTGATAAACTTTTGTTTTGATGGTTATAAGTTTCTTTTTCTTTTTCTTTTCCTCCCAGATTACCTATTTGGTTAGCACCATCACCATCAGAGCGAGACTCATTGTGTTTTTTCTTTTTGATTAGGGCGTCATTGATATGAATGATGGGGATCTTCAAGCAGTTTGCAAAAAAGTTTGGTTTTTTAGAAGAAACAGACTCATTGTCGGAATGACTTGAGCTGGAGGAAGAGCTGAGCGATTCGTTGTCAGTGAAGACATAGTTGATATCTTGCTGAGCAGGAGTCAAAGGATAGTTGGGCAAGTTTGGGTCGCCTGAGTCGAAAATATTGCTATTCATTATGGCGGTGTTGATCTTGCTGTTGGTGGTCTTGCTGGTCTTACTGGTCTTGCTGCTTTTGAGGGTGTTTTTGAGAGTGCTTCTGTGGACTCAGGAACGATGGAATTGGGTACTATTCAAACGAGCCCTTTACGACTTGGCACAGCAGGACCCTTTTTTTTTGAGGCTGTTGGCGAACGAGTGCTGTGTTGCACAAATTCCTGGTCTCAAACACGTTCATAGAGAAAGAACGACTTTTCTGCCTATTCGTTGAGCGATACAAAAAGCAAAGCAACTGCTGCATTAAAGCATCCAGTTCCTGTGTGGATTTGATGCTGCTCTAAATACGTCTATTCTACTACAGTGTGTATCTACTCTTGCAACAGCCATAGCAAACATTGTTTTAACCAAGAGTTGTTATTGTGCCAACTATCTCATCGTCGCTCTCTAGGCGGCTTCCCACAAAAGCACAAGAAACACCAGCGACTACACTTAACAAAATCTCCCAAAACTGCCAAAAGATGGACTGTTGAGAAGCCTTTCTGTTGCTGTCTCAGCATGCAAAAACACCTATGAGTCTTTTATCTTAGCGATTATGACTCTAAATATCTGGTGTAAGTTTCCTCCCTCCAAAATCCCTGAAATGGGAGCCAATAAAAGTAATCGATTCTGGAAAATAAGCACCAGTTTCAAATTTTATTTTCGTTGTTCAGAAAAAAATACTGTTGGAATAAAGTTGAATAACGTTGAATATCGCAGATTTTTTTCTGTCCCTTCTTTTCTATCAATATAAATTAGGCTGAGATTGCTCCCAATTTTTGCATTTATTCTTGTTCAATATCTATTACAACAAATATCGTTTGATTTGATTCTGCCTGTTTGTTGAACAAAGAACGTTTTTATTCCAAAATGTTGTCGTCTGAAGCTGCCAACGCCATTACCTATGTCACTTATGCCCTCCTTTTGGTTTCTGGGTTGGGTTTGGGCTATTACTGCCTTGACAACAAGACCTTTTTATCTGATAACAAATCCCAAAAAGGCTTTCCTCTTGCTATGAATTTCGTCGCTTCAGGTATGTATAACGTTCCTTTGTCTGTTCAAATAGGGTCCCATGAAGTATAACATAAACATAACAAATATTGTCAGTAGCTTTCTTCCATAACATCAATTTCAGTACTCGATGTGATAATCACTTTTAAATCCTTTCAAAGCCTCATCCAGTTTTTCATTCTTATTACTTTATTGCCCCATTCTTACTTTTTCCTGTTATATATATGTATAGTATGGTATTTTATTACACAATACCTTTTATTGGTGCAGAAAAGTTGTATTTGAATTATTGATGTTTGGTATTTGTCGTTTGTCGATTGCCGTTACTACTAACTTTACTTTAGGTCGTCTTTTATTATATAGCTTTTCTTTCTTTTGTTTTCTTTTGTTTTCTTCTGTTTCTGTCCTTTTTAAAAGCAATATTCTACGGGTGCCTCATGATTTTAATTTCTAATTATGATCTATGGCTGAGATTATACCGTCTACTGGAACTCGATCAAGTTAATACTTGCGTGAGGAAGTAATATTGTTATATTTATTAACCACAATTTCTGTTATCACTTTTAAAAAAAAGAGAAAAAATATGTGAAATTATGAAAAGTGTATCTTCTACAAAAAAACAGGTTAAAATCATGTTTAACAAAGAATGAATGAATAAATTCTTCTTTCTCCTCTTATAATTTTTATTTTTTTTGTTTTTTTTATTAAAAATTATTCATCATTTTTTGTTAGTAATATGACTTTAATTTAATCATGTTTTTTTCTCTTTTTTTTAAAATTGATTTTTTTACTTTGTTTGCCTTTTTTTTTATGTGAAAACTAACCTATTTAGCTACTGGTTGTGGTGTTATTACGACTTTCTCTCAAATTGGAAACATTGCTGGTCTTCATGGCTTAATTATCTATTGTCTTTCATGCTGTTTACCAATGTTCTTGTTTGCGTTTTTAGGCCCAATTATTAGACAAAAATGTCCAAATGGTTTTGTTTTGACATCCTGGACTTTTCAAAGATTTGGTTTAATAACTCAGTTATACTTGTCACTATTCACTTTATTGACCTTGTTTCTTTATATGATTGCTGAATTATCTGCAATTTATTGGGCCTTTAATTCATTAACTGGTTACGACGGTTTACCAGTTGTCATTGTTCAATGTGTTGTTACTACTTTATACACATCAGTTGGTGGGTTTAAGGTTTCCTTTTTGACTGATAATATCCAAGCTTCCTTTGTATGTGTTTTGGTTGTTGTTGGTGCTTGTGCTTTTGGTGCTTATATCGAGCTTGATCCCTCTATCCCAAAGGCTCCATTATTAGAAGCAAATATATTGTCATGGAAATTGCTTTACATTTTGCCGGTTGCAATTTTTACCAATGATTGTTTTGTCAGTGGATTTTGGCTAAGGACATTTGCATCAAAAACTGACAAAGATTTGTTGATTGGCTGTTCTCTTGCCAGCTTTATTATTTTTGTTATATGTTTTCTCTTTGGATGGACTGGTATTCTTGGTGTTTGGACTGGAGAATTGGAGAGAAATAGTGAGCTTGGATCTAGTTCATTTTTCATTTTATTATCAACTATGCCCAAATGGATTGTTGGTCTTATGCTAATTTTTTCAATTTGCATCTCAACATGTGCGTTTGATACATTGCAAAGTTCAACTGTTTCTCAAATTTCGAATGATATTTTTAAAAACAAATTAAAGATTCTTTATGTTAGATCGTTTGTTGTTGTATTAATTGTTCCTTGTTGTGTTATTGCATTAAAAGTTGCTGATGATATTTTACAAATTTATTTAATTGCTGATTTAGTCTCAGCTTCAATTATTCCAATGATAATGTTTGGATTATCAAATAGATACTTTTGGTTTTTGACTGGATGGGAAATCTGTATTGGAGGACTTTCGGGTTTATTTTCAGTTTTCATTTTTGGATTAGTTTATTATGATGGAAATGCAGAGTTGGCTGGAAAATTATTAATTGTTTCGGGTGGTATGTACATTGATGATTGGAGTACATTTGGAGCATTCGTTGTTGCTCCAGTTGCAAGTTTAGTGGTTGGATTTTTTACATTAGGTGTCAGATTATTGATTAGCTGGACTTATTGCAGAGTCACCGGCAAAGAATTTACTGCATTGGATAAAGAAAGAATTATTAGCAAAATCCAGTCAGATATTAGTCCAGCAGAGTCCGAAGCTGAATCATTTAACAATCCTCACAATGTAATTTACAGAAATGAAACAGATCTTGAAATTAGTAAATAGAGGATTATTGGCTCCTAATGGTTATTTCTGGTATTTAAAGCGTTTTTTATTTGTTCAGTATTTTTAAATTTGTTGAACTGATCAAATTTCTTTCTTCCCTTTTTTCTTTCTTCCCTTTTTTCTTCTTCAATTTTTGTTTTTCAATTTTTGTTTTTCCTTAATTTAATCAAACGCCTCAAGACATCATTCATAGCAATTCACTTCTCTAGGAATTAAAAGAGCTTCAAACCAATGTAGTTGAAATAAAAGAAAAAGTTAAAAGATACCAATCAGATAAACTGTTTTGGGTAGTTACTTTTTGTAAATGAAGAAGAGCAACTTTTGTCCTTTCCATCCAGTCCGAATGCAGTCCAGCATACAACAGTGAAAAACTGCAGATAAAAGCACGTGCTATACCTGTATAATCAGATTTATTATTCATTAACTCACCAAGCTTCGATATCTGTGCTGCCAATCCCTTTGTGATTCGGATACAACATTTTTAATCACGTGCTACACGGGGATGCTTACAAATTGTGATTTGCTTATCAAAATAGACATCGAACTTTGGATATTCTGTTGATGAAATAAGTGGTTCTTAAAACCTTTAAAACCTTAATGATTGATGAATAATTGAAAATATATATTAGAATATCATAAAAGTAAATAGAAACAAGCAAAAATTAAGTGAAATATGTTGTTGTAAATGACAGTGAAATTGTGGTATAAATATAAGCAGATTTCTTACTATGGGGCGTGTTTTTGTTTTTTGTTTTTTGATTAAAGTAAATAAATTAGATACAATCGAATACATTGTAATTTAGCAGGACTTCTAATTCTTATTGATTTCACTTATCTCTTTTATTTTTTAATTTAGCAAATTATTGCAATGGTTTATCCAGAAACATTTCAAGGAATTGGTGTCAATTCACCAGAATCATGGCTTGAACCCAAAAAATTTGAATTCAAACCTCATGGATTCAGAGACTATGATATTGATATCAAAGTTGAGGCGTGTGGTGTTTGTGGGTCAGATATCCATGCTGCTTCTGGTAATTGGGGAAAGACCAATTATCCATTGGTTGTTGGACATGAAATTATTGGTAAAATTGTCAGATTGGGATCAAAAGTTCGTAAAGATTTTAAAGTTGGAGACAGAGTTGGTATTGGCGCTCAAGCTGACTCATGTGGTGTTTGTAAAGTTTGTAACACCTTTGATGAAAACTATTGCAAACACAACATAGGAACGTATATGGGAATATATGAAGATGGTACAAGTAGTTATGGTGGATACTCATCATATGTCAGGGTCCATGACAGATTTGCATTTAAGATTCCAGAGAAGCTAGAAAGCAAATATGCTGCTCCATTATTGTGTGGTGGTATTACTGGATTTTCGCCATTACTTCATAATGGTGTGACAAAGGGAACTAAAGTTGGCGTTTCTGGTATTGGTGGCATTGGACATATGTCTTTATTATTTGCTAAAGCATTGGGAGCCGAAGTTTATGCTATTTCCAGATCTGACTCGAAAAAGGAAGATTCATTGAAGATGGGAGCTGATCATTATATCAGCACATCCAGTGATGATTGGGTTGAAAAGTATAGTGGAGAACTTGATTTAATTGTTAATTGTGGCAGTTCATTGACAGGTACCAATTTAGATCAAATGTTGGAATTACTTAGACCAAGAGGAAAATTGGTTTTCATTACAGCCCCGCCGATGGAAGAAAAAGTAACAGTTGCACCATTTACCATGTTGAAAACCGGAACCTTTATTGGTGGATCAGGAATTGGTGGATCCAAAGACATTCAATTCATGTTGAATTTTGCAGCAGAACACGACATCAAACCTTGGGTTGAAGCGGTTGATATCAGTGAGGAAGGTGTTACTGAAGTATTTAAGAGAGCCTATTCGGGAGACGTCAGGTACAGATTCACATTAGTTGGATATGACAAGGCGTTCAATTAGATTTAGTGTGCCCTTTATATCTGTATATATTTAGTAATTCTTATGAGAGTCTCAACAGTATTTTGAAATTTTCAAGATCAAAAATTGCATTGCTAAATGGAGATAATGCGAAGAGTGGAGAAATGTACAAAACGCAGTTTCTGACATTGAGATACTTCAACACACATCTAATGAAAGATTCCGTTCCTTCAATAAGGTCACGAGTAAGCAGACCCAGAAAAACAGGAACAAAAGTACCAGCCTTATGGGCCCTGTTTTAAAGAAAATTTTACATTGTTTTATAAACACAACCTACAACTAAAACAAAATGGAAACGGAGAATGCAGCTAGACTATCAACTCATTAGTGTTCGGTGCTCCTGCGAAATCTTTTCGATGGCTCAGAAATGCTTGGGTGAATTTTCCTCAATGTTCGGGAGTACTTTTCCAAACGAATTCAGACTGGTGCACAGCATATAACTCATCACCGCAACCGAAAAGATGACCATGGAGCAGGAACAAATAAAGAATCATAGTAAACAGTGTCTAACTACCAATCGCTAAGTGAGTCTGCTGGCGTGTTATGCAGCATACCCAGAGAGCTGCTCCAGCAACGAGCACTACTCTTTTCTCTCTTGAGGAAGCTAAGGAAGCTGAAGAGATAAACTCCCAACCGGCGCTGCTCCTTATATACTCGTCACGCCGGTTACCCGCTCCCATCCACGAAAAGGGCTCTTCTCTTTCCCGAAGCAGACAGGCCCCTCCACAGCTGAGCGCCCCTTCCGCATCCGGTAGGCTTGATCCAGTCTCAACTCGTTCTCACACAGAGAAGGATTGAAATCGTGGAATCTGCTGAAGACAGTCTATTTATCTGCTCTCCAAGGCCTGTTTTGTTGTTGGATGGCAAGTGTCGATGTGTTTCCATTCTCCTTGATTAGCGACATAGGTGTTTATTGTGTTTTACTTCTATCCCCAAAACAAGACAAATGAGCTGTGTATTTGGTTCACTTTTTCCACTTGGCTGCAATTTAGGGTTAATTCTTATTCATCAGATATAATAATTCAGGACAGGAGAACCACATCAAATGCTGCCCAATATGTCTTCAACCATATTGTCCTCAGATGGCCAGAAGACTCAACAACTAAACCAAGAACTACAGAAGTTGAACCAGGAACTAGACGAACTCGATCAAAAGTTGAACCAAGAAATTCTCCTTCTTCACTCAAAAAGTAATATTCAACTCCACAACACTATTCCTAATCTCTATCATAATCAAAACCTCCATATCGATTCTACTTCTGATTCTGATTCTGATTCCAAGTCTGCCAATACTTCTCAAGATCACCCTCCAAATAATGCACTTGCAACTTTATCAAAACATATGGCTCAAGATCAAAAAAGATTCCACTATTTACAATTTAAGCAAATTCAACAAAACACTACTTCTAATCGTACTACAGATAAAAGTGACATCCTTATTTCGGAAAACAAACATTTGCTCAATCATCACAAAAATGATTCAATACTAAAACAGAACCATTTATTCCAAAATACTTCAAAAAAGTCCATATTAAGTAATAATAATAACTTGGGCATTGGCAACATAAGAAATTCAGCTTTGACCGGTAGTAGAATCTCAAATCTAATGAAACCAACTTTATCCTCTTTAGCGAGAGTCAAAACCCCTGTTCACAATAACAGCACTGCCAATATACCCAGCAGCAGGAATAATCATGAAAATGACAATAACAAAAATACAATCAACAACACTAATACCAATAATGTTACCTATAAAGTCAAAGCTGTTGAAATTGAAATTCAAAATCAAAATCAAAATAATAAAAAAAACCAAAGACAGAAACAATTAGAAAAAACCAAAGAGAAAATAAAAGAGAAAATAAAAGAGAAGATAAAAGATAAACACATTAATAATCATATCAAATCGTCTTCTGTTTTTATTCCCTCTTTGCAAACATCCACTGAAAATTCCATAAATCTGAAAAATGCCCTTGCTACTAAAAATTTAATTAAAAAACATTCACCATATTTCGATAATAACAAAAATATAAATCAATTAGCGGACTCTGTTAACAATATCTCTTTATCTTCAAAATCCTCTATAATATCTTCCAATTCTTCAATTTCATCCAGATCTACCAAATCCTCAAGATCTTCCTCAATTTCTCAAAAAAATCTCATTAAATCAAAACCAATTTCCAAAAACTATACAAACAATATAATAAAAAGAAAAAACTCAAATCAAAGATTACCTTCAATCAAGCTAAATAAAAATTTCATTTCAAATTCAAATTCAAATTTAAACTCCGATTCAAATTTAAACTTGAATTTGGATCCAAACCAAAATTCAAACCAAAATCAAAATTCAATTTCAAATTCAATCAAAAAATCTTATAATCAACAAAGAAATTTTTATTCTTTCAAATCTCCATCAAAATCAAAATCAATTTTAAATCTATCTTTATCTCCAGATTCAAATTCAAATTCAAATTCAAATTCAAGCTCAAATATATCTACAAGTTTTGACTCAAGCTCAAACTCAAAGATATTGTATAATTATAGCTCAATAAAGGCAATCAAAGCATTGGAACATCACAAATCTGTCTCAATTACAACTTCCAAGTCATTGAAACATAATACGACTTTAAGCAAAATAGATTTAGAACACTCAAATCCAAATACTAACAAACATATTTTCACTCAATCTACTTATAATAAATTCAATACCAACCATAAAGATTATAACTCAAATCCAAATACTAACAAACATATTTTCACTCAATCTACTTATAATAAATTCAATACCAACCATAAAGATTATAACTCAAATTCTGATGCAAATAAGATTGTGATACAAAAACATAAAAGAGAAGTCAAAAAGCTTAGCGAAAATAGTCAAATTAAAGAACAAAATAAAACCATTGAATTAAAAGAAAACAAAAGCGAAAGAGAAAGAGAAATATTTTCAAAGCATGTTGATAATCCCAAAGAAATCTCCAGGCTCAAAGAGCTTTTATCTGCTTCAACATCAAATGCACCCACTGTTAGTCGCAAGCCTTCCACTTATAAGCTTTCTCAATCTACTTCAAATAATTATAAAAGAAGTTCTACACAGAAAATCGATATCGAAAATAGAAAAAGCAAAAATGGATTTTATTATCATCAAAATCTTCATAGCCGCAACAATAATACTAATATTCTTAATAATTCGAATACCAATATCAATCCTAAAAGTGCTAAGAATACTAACAGTATGAACAATACCAACACCTTTAATACAAATACAAGCAAAACTTTCAATAAAAGTAATACTCATTCATCATCAACAAAACCAAAAACTTCTGATTATTCCAAAAATAGGCCTAATCGTACCAATACGATAAATGTAAAGCCTTCAACTTCAAATGATCTAAATAAAAAATCAACCAACTCTAAAAGAGATATTTCTTTGAATATTTTATCAACTTCAATTTCATCATCAGATTTAAATTCTTCGCTACTGTCAAAATCCAATGTTGGCTCTCCAAGAAATCCAACTCGTACTAACAAACTATCTTTGGAAAAATCTAATTTGAGACATACTAATAACGGTCACCATTTGAGGAATAAACTGTATATTAATCAGTCTGTTCAAGACAATATCCAATCAAAAAAAAATGTTGCTAAATTTTTGCAATCTCCAAACAAAGCCTCTCCTAAAAAAGTTTCGTCTAGCACAATTAACCCGAGTAGCCCTAAATCCCCTTCAAAAATCAAATACAGTTTTCCTTCTTCAAATCAGAAAATTTCTTCAATATCTGATTTATATGTTGCATTATCGGAATTTAAAGATACAGCTACAATAATAAAACAGTGGGAAAAGTCTACTCTATATAATAATCCGGAAGAACACTGGAAAAATTTACCAATAAGTCCACTAAAATTAATTTCTGATGAAAAATTATCTGCAAATTTAAACATGTATGAAAGAGATGAATGTAGTAGGAAAAAAGAAATATTTTTTAGCGGATTATCAAATATTCAGAAAATTCAGGTTGAGTTGTCTAGCTACAAAAAAAATTTTGGTTTTGACGATGACCAACAAAATTATAAAGCAGTTATTGGAGATCATATTGATTACAGATACGAAATTTTAGATGTTTTAGGGAAGGGTGGGTTTGGTAGCGTTTTAAAGTGCAAAGATCATAAATTGGGTAAAGTTGTTGCAATAAAAATTGTTAAAAATGACACCCAATGGTCTTTTCAAGCTGTTTATGAGATCAAGGTTTTAAAAAGCGTTTCCAAATCTAAAATAAGAAGAAGTTTGGCAACAAATCCAAACTCGAGTTTTTCCAATGATGTTTCGTTTGACTATAAAAGTCATCTTTTGAATTATTTTGAGCATTTTAATTTTAGAAGTCATATGTGTATAGTGACAGAACTATTGTCGGTTACACTTTATCAAGCAATTGAAGCATCCAATTTCAAAGGGTTTTCTTTGCAAATAATATCAAAATTATCAGTTCAGCTACTAAGTGCTATAGATTTCATTCATTCATATAATATTATTCACTGTGATCTAAAACCAGAAAATTTGATGTTGGTTAGTCCTAATAAATTTCAAGTTAAAATTATAGATTTTGGGTCAGCATGCTATAAAAATGAAATCACATACTCTTATATCCAGTCTCGTTTTTATAGAGCTCCTGAAGTATTACTTGGTGGAAGATATTCTACTCCTATAGATATTTGGAGTTTGGGTTGTGTCTTTGCTGAATTATTTACAGGAAAACCATTGTTTCCCGGTCGTGATGAATTAGAACAGTTTGCACTAACAGTTGAATTATTAGGTCCTCCAACTAGAAAAGCGATTTTTCAACTTCGAGAAGAAATTTCAAAATATGGGCATATTGACAATATTGATAAGGATAAAGGCAACAATTATACTCTATTAGGAACATTATTTGATTTGGATGGTAAGATGAAACAAGAAATTTTAAACAGTTCCAAATACTGCGATAGAAAAATAAAGCCATCATCAAAATCTTTATCTATCGTGTTACAAACAAGAGGAAGAGATGGAAAACTTTTTATTGAATTTTTAGAAAAAATTTTGATTTGGAATCCACACAAAAGAGCAATGGCTAAAGATTTGTTGCAACACCGATTTCTCAAAGAAGTAGGTAGAAAATTAAATGATAAAGATCAAAACAAATCTTTTGATGCAGACGAGTATGAGTTTGGTGATGACACCTTTTAAGCTTTTTTTCATATAATGATTTTTAGGTCTGGTTAATTTGAAATTATGAAAATTTTCTTTTTTCTCTTTTTATTTATTTATTTATTTATTTGTTTGTTTATTTATTTATCTGTACCACTTGTACTTTTATTTCATTAATTTTATATTTTTCTTGGTTTTAATTTTTAGGTTTTCCAAGTGATTATTCTATATTCCTTTTTAATCTTCTTTATTTAACTTCCATATTTTTTTTCCCAGTCTTATATACATTTGCATATTTTTTTATCAGCCCTCTTTTTACATTTCAGTTTAGGAATTATGAAAAATCTCTATTTTAGCATTTTTAGTTATATATTGGTGATGTTTTGAACACAAGTATTGCTCATCGCTCTGAATTTAATTATTTGTTAGATTGTTTTTATTTTATGGCATATTATTCATTTTGATTTTTAAATTAAAATTTTATTGCCATCTACAATAAAATATAAATAAAGCATTGATAACGAGATTCTATAAAGTAAAATGCAAACATTTTATTTATTGAGCAACTTGACTTTTTTTGAAATTACCACTTTTATTGTTTTGTTTTCCTAACCTTTTTCTTTTAAAATTTGAATGGTTGCCATTTGAGTCGATTTTTTCAATTTCATTATCATTTCTCTTTCTTTTTTGACTATTATAGATACTTCTGGTAACATTTTCATATTTTCTACTTCCATGTTGACCTGTGCTATATTCATTTCTGTTATTGGAAGAATTTTTCCCCAGATACAATTGTTTTGTCTTCGCTTCTCTTCTACGTTTTGCAACCAAAGAGTTTTCCACAGCAAACTCTACAACTAATCTTCTTTTATTCTGAGAATTGTATTCAAAACTTTGAGTTCCTTCTTCATCTAAACCTTCAAGAATTTCTTCTTCTGTGACCTCATGAGCATTAAGCCATCTCAAACCCATTAAAGCATGTTTATGGTCTCTAAATTCCAAAAACCCATAACCCCTGGATCTTCCTTCTTTTCCACCATCTTTTATTTCAATCATAATTTTAGCTTGTTTAATGACACCAGTGTTCTTTGTTTTCTTTTTTTTCAAAGCCGAGTTTTCAGTAGTATTATCATTAGGGATTTCATTGATTTGTTTAAATCTAGTAGATCTTGTAAGTTCTTCTTTAGATAGAGGTTGTCTTTTGTTTCCTTTTACTTCTTTAGCGAATTCCACAATTGCTTTACGACCTAAAGCTTTCAAACCTTTTTCAGTCAAAGATCTGGGAATATTTCTTACAGCAAGACGAGTAAGAGATAAGTGTAAAGAAGAGTTTTTGTTTAATTGGAAAATTCTCAAATTGTAGGATTGTTCTCTAATCGACATATCTTTTTTAGATATTAAACCTAATTTAAAAACTTTTGAATTTTCAGTTATTCTACCTTCATTCAACAAAAACAAATTTCGTTTATCTTTCTCATCAGGCAATTTTCCGAGATTTTCTAATCTTTTTTTTGAGTTTTGCTCAGTTAATACACTTGCTCTTTCTTTTGAAACAGCTGAAGCTATCGACAAAATCCTTCCCTCAAAGACATAAAGTGGAGGAACATCATCAGAAATCAACATAGATATGTGATTTGCATCAGGAGCATTGTTAAGACAGTTATCAAAAGATTCTTTTTCATAAAATGAAATAAAGCCGGTTCCCTTTGCCAAACCCGATTTTTTGTCAATAACAGGTAAGGCATATTTAATTTTACCAAATTGTTCAAAGTGTTCAGTTAAGCTTTTGGATGTAGCATCGTATGGAAGATTTTTGACAAATATTAGATAGGGTTCGACTGTGTTTTTAGGGGGTCTTTTTTCAAATTGGTTTTCTTCATCCTGATTATTTGATCCAATGCCTGTGCCATTTTGAGGATGATTATTTGAAAGCTTTTCCTCATCAGTTACCGAATCTTCTTCATCAGATTCATAATCGGATTTTTCATCAAGAGTCTTATCATCATTATCATCATCTGATTCTTTAGCTGAATTCCCAGACTCATCTTTTGAGTCATTTATGTGTTTTTCAACAGTTTTACTATTTTTGCCGTTATTGCTAACGCTTTTATCTTGAAGAGTTTTCCTATATTCTATCCATTTATCTTTTGAAATCGCAAAATCTATTGCAACTTCTCTATCAAAAATTTTTAAAGGATTTTTAGAATAGTAATCTACAGCTGCTTTAGCTGCTTTTTGTTTTTTCATTGTTATTATGGCAAAGCCAGACATCCGACTGTTTTCACCTCTTGGTATTATCGAGTTTAAAACACTACCAAACCTTTGAAAGTATTTTAATATCAATTTTGGTTTCTTTACCTTCCAGGGTAAATTTCTGATAATTAATCTTGGATTTCTCTTTTCTATTTCAGTTTTTTCAAAAAATTTTGTTTTGCTTTCATACACCTTTGTTGAAATATCTTTTTCAGGTTTTTTAGTTTTATCATTATTATTTTCATCATCATTTGCACCACTATTATGTGTGTCATCATGGTTATCATGGTTTTTAGTGGTGATATTTTCATTTAGATGTTTATCTTTATTATTAGATTTAAGCATAGGTTTTCTTTGTCTTTTCTTAGCATACTCGGCTAGCAACAATTTGTCATTGTATTTATGCAGTTTGCAACTGTCCAAAGCTATTTTACAATCTTCATTTGTTGGAAAAGTGACAAAGCCGAAACCCTTTGAATTATTACCTGCATCAGTAACGATAGCAGAGTGCTTAACTGGAGCAAAATTCGAAAAAAAGTCAGTCAATTGTTCACCTGTGGTAGTATATGGAATAGCTCTGACAAATAGGGTCTTCTGATCTGCATCATTGCTAGTCTTAGACTTAGTTTTGGGTGGATCCATTGTAATATTGATTTTATATAGGAAATTTGAATAATTCAATAAGATTTCAAACACAAAAATTTTCTGTGATGAAAGAAAAAAAAATTTAAACATAAACCAGATCTGTGGGAAAGTGCAGAAAGATGCAAAAGACACTTGGACTTGCATCTTTACTGGAATAAAACAACTATCACATGATAAAAGCAACACTTGGTTTCCCGGAATACACTTATCATGTGATATTTTTTAAAAGTTGCTCACGTGTATTAAAAGTCCGTCTGTGTGGTTATCCTTCCAAAAATGGCAACTGAAAGAAACATCCAAATCAAAGCTCATATTCAGTTTTGTTTTCTTACTTATTGCTGATTCTGTCTGCTGTGTTTAGTTTTTATTCCAGCAAGGAAATCATTGGTATAGTGAGAGCTGTTGCTTTGATTCAAAATGTCTGCTCTTGTCAAAAACAATCAGAGCTCTTCATCCTCCCTATCCTTCTCTGCCAAAAAGGCAAATACTGCACTTATCTTATCCGAATATCAAGACATAGAAAAAATTAAGAATGAACATTTTAAAATTTGGAAGAAAACTGTTCCATTGTTATACAACACAATTCAAACTCACGTTTTGAACAATATTTCTAACTCTTTTGAATTCATTGATAATGGCTTGAACAATGTTGAATATTCCAATGATAGAAATGAAGTTTTTTCAAAATTCATCTTGACTAATAATTTAAAAAATTCCTTGATTTTATCTTCAATCAGACTACCTTCGACTTTATTATATTCGAACACAATCAAACAAATTCCTATTCCAATTGGCTCTTCTTCTATTTCTAAATTAAAATTTACCAATGAGCTCTTTTTATCTGATCAAATTAATAAAATTTCAATTTTGAATAATTCCAACACTACTGCTAGTGATAATAACCCAAACATTGTTTTTTCCTTCTTGAAAAACGGGTCAATTAACCTATCCTCCATTAACTACTCTGCAAATAAATTGAAAAATTTAGATTATTTAAATTATCATAGAACTGAAGGTCACGCAATTGATTCCTATGTTAACCATTTGATTACTGCTGATAATATTGGAAAAATTGCTTTGTGGGATATTTCTTTAAGTCCTTTACCGCTTCCACTTAAATCCTACAGCCAAGAAGATACAGTCATAAATGATCTATCAATCAATAAGCAAATTCCTTCAATTTTTGCCTCTGTTTCAGATGATAAATTTTTGAATTTATACGATATTAGGTCAAACAATAATTCTTCTTTTTTCAACTCAAATAAATTTCATACTGATAAAATCAATTCAGTTGAATTTCATCCCAACATAAAAACTTTATTATTAACTGCATCCTCGGACAATACCATAAATATTTTTGATTTAAGAAATTTATCTCAACCCTTTAGAACTTTATTTGGATCATCATCATCCATAACAAGCTTAAAATTCAATCCATTATCCCCAAACTTGCTTGCTTCTTCTTCAACAGATAATAAATTGTATATTTGGGACTTAAATAATATTAATGATGGTTTATACACTTCTGACATCTACAATCAAGAAAAAGAGAAATACAATATGATGAATAATAATAATAATAATATTAGTAACAATAACAACAACAATAACAATAATAATGGTAGCAATAATAACAATATTAATAACAATGGTAGCAACAATGGTAGTGTTACCAATTCAAATATTGAAATTTATGATCCTTGCTTGAAATTTATTCATGCTGGTCATCTCAGTACGATTGGTCAATTTGATTGGAATCCTCATTTAAATAATGTAATTGGAAGTGTAAGTAATGATAACTTGTTGCAGGTTTGGTCTCCCCATTTAGTACTAGATTATGAAGACGACAGTCATCTTGATCAACCTGATAATTATAGTAGGATTGATAATGATAATCATCAAATTGAAAATGATATCAATGATGATAACGATAACGATAATCAAGATGAAAATATTAATGATAGTAACCAAATGGAGGTTGAAAATGAAAATGAAAATGAACATGAAAATAATGAAATTGAGATTGAAATTGAAAATGAGAACCAAAATAAGCATGAACATGAACATGAACATGAACATAACCATCAAAATCAAAATGAAGATAATGATAATGATAATAATAGTCGGATTGAAATAGAAATCGAGAATCAGAATGAAAAAAAAGTGGATTTTAAAGAAAAAAATGATACTGAAAACGAAATTTTAGGTCTGAATAAAATTGATGACAAAATTATCTCTCAAAAATATAACAATAAAGATGAAGTTAATGACAATAACAATGATGATGAGAATGGTGATGAGAATGATAATAACAATGACAATGGTAATGAAAATGATAATGAAAATGGTAATGAAAATGATAATAAAAATGAAAATGATAATAAAAATGAAAATGATAATAAAAATGAAAATGATAATAAAAATGAAAATGATTTTGATATGGATATTGAGGATACAGAGGAAACTGAAATAGACAATGAAAAAGTCATTGAAGATAATAACCTCAATAAAAATAAAAATAATCAGAATAAAACTGAAAATGAAAAAAACACTATAATTGATAATAGTAATGACATTATTTATAAAAAACAAAACAACAGTGAAAATAAAGATGATGAAGATGATGGAGATGATCATAAATATAACAAAAATAATGAAAAAAGTTATCTATCTAAAAAACGAGGTGAAGATAAAAATCTAAGAAATAATGAAGGTTTTTTAAAACAAGAAGAAAACAAGTTTGCAAATTTAATTCTATCTGCCAACAAAATTGCTGAAAATGAAAAGCGAATTAATGAAAATAATGTTGAATCTCAATTTCTGACATCTAACGAAAATGAAAATGAAAATGAAAATCACAATGAGAAGAAAAGCGATGCAAGCGCCATCAACACATTGCTTGATTCAAAAAAAAGTCCTGGTAAATTTATTGATGTTTCCAATACTGATGATAGTAAAGATGGAAAAATTCAAAATGAAGTGTCGGAAAATAGAAAAAAAATTGAAAAAAAACCCATTAAGCAAGTTGAACGCTTGGCTTCTTATCAAAAAGAAAATTTGGAAAGTAGTGATAAAATTCTTCAGGAAAAAACAATAAGGAGTGATACACTGAGTAATTCTACTGAGACTGAAAAATTAAATTTTGGGAAATTATCATCCAAGGAAGTTGAAAATTCTAATAATGGTGGTGAAAAAAATCAATGATAATGGCAAATTTTGACTGATTATAACATTCAATATACGTTCCAATTTTATCTGTGATATATTAGTATCTATGTAAATTAATAGTAAGATTTTTAGAAGATACATTGTTTTTAGTAGAATTTATTGAAAATTATAAAACAATAAACGCTATTTTTAAAAGTATTAGATATAACAAACATAATAATTTTTCAATTTAAATTACAATAAAAAGTTATAAAAAAGCAAAAAACCACATTGTTTATTATTAAAAAAACCAATATATAGTTTCAATACTACGATTAAATAATAATTGAAAGTGTACATGATGTATCATTTGAATTAAAAACAATCTTACTATCTCACAAAAATGAAAAGGGCGTTATTGAATAAACAGATATTACTTTTTATAATTTTATAATTTCATTCCTTTATTTTAAGATTAAACAAAGTCATCATAGACTAACTCTTTGATTGAGGTATGAAATTTTTTGATAAACATAAATTAATGTTTAAAAATAAGCTTACCATCTATGGGATTCATCTCCAGAAATCCAAATTTTTTCTTGATAGCCCAATAGTTGTTTAACTTTTTGAACAGTGGCAGCATCGCCCATATTTTTGCCAATATTGTCGCTAATTTTAATTGCATGTTTACCGTCAATTTCCTTCAATTTGATGACAATGTTTAAAGGATTGCTTTTTGAACCGTTTAGATTATGGAAGTCATTAGTAAAATAAGTGCCAATTCCAAAAGTTGGTTTCAAACCCAACTCGATAGATTTATCGTGATATTTTATGCATTTTTCAACATTTAAAGAGTCTGAAAAACAAATTATTTTTGAAAACTTTGGTAATTTACAAACATTAAAGTAGAAATCTGCAATTTTTTCAGCATAAAGCAACGGATCACCAGAATCTTGTCTTACACCAATGTAATTTGAAATATAAGGCTCTTTAAAATTCTTTAAAAAGGCGTCTGTTCCAAAAGTATCTGTTAAGGCTAAACCTGCATTTTGCAAGCCAACAGTATCACACCAAAACTTGAGAGAATTGAAATTAGCATTAAGATAATCACCTGTAATAGCAGCGATTCCCATAATCCACTCATGAGCTACAGTGCCGATTGGTTTTAAATTAAATTTTTTGGCAAAGAAAACATTGCTTGTGCCCAAAAGTAAATGCTTTTTCAGCTCAGGAACCTCATGTTGAAAGTAGTCGACTATTGATTGAAGCACAATTTGCTGAGAATGAGTGGATCTTCTTCTCCTGGTTCCAAATTCGGAAAAGGCACATCCATGATCAACCAATTTTTTGCATTTTTCCTTAGCTAATTCATACTGGCCATCGAAATTCCATTCAGTTTCAACAAATTTAAAATAAGCTTGCGACAATATGGCAAGTAGGGGAATTTCGTATAAAATTGTGTCCTGCCACTTGCCTACAACCTTCAAGGAAAGCTCAAACGTGGTTTGATCATATTCCAACCTGACATGTTCTCTTGGAGTGAGTTTAAAAGTTTGGAGATACTCAAAGTAGTCTGCAGGCAAGTACGAGACTTCCTTTTTCAAGTAGCGAATCTCATCAGTGGTAAACCTCAAAGCGCCCAACAACTCGATCTGGCTCTTCACATACTCGTACGACTCGAGGGAAAACTTCATCAAAGGAGTACGGTTTGTGTATTTAAACTCGACGTCTTGGGGAGAATTGACAGATGGCAAATGTTAGTAATGTGTCCAGCATCCACCGGTTGCAACAAGATACTCACCAACACTGGGAAAGTGCCTGTGAACCGCAGCATGCATCGTCAATTTGTACAAATCAGTGTCCAAAAGCGACGAGATAACACATTCTGCTGTACACGAAGCCATTGCTGCTCTGAGTCCTGCTCTGGTCGTGCTTGTGGAGCGAAGAGTATTTGCGCTACAGCAGTATATATTCCGAAACCTCACCTCCGTACTGGAAAATACACGTCATGCATATTCCAGCACGGCTCACAAACACCTCATTGCTCGGTCGAACAACGACTCCAAGGGAAAGTCGTCAAACTCAAAGTCCTCCTTTATCACTGCGTCGAACGTATGGCTGTTGATGTTCTTGCCATACCAGAAAACGTCCTCCACGTCTGCACTAGGTGGGTCTTCTTCTCGCAACGAACTCTGCGCCTTCACCACTGAGCTTTTCTGGTCAACTGCGCTCTTTAGCAAGCTCCTGAACGACGTCTCCATCTTCGCATCAGCAATTTTGTCCTTGGTGTTGTTATCCGAGGTGAGCCTGAGTATATTGTACTCGAAATCAAAAAATATGAAATCGTTGGTATTTGGCACCCATTTCAACGAGCATATATAGTTTTCAACTTTCTTCACACTGATGAAATTCTTGCTTGTGGTTTGGCAATCGATCATAAAGATTTTGGCATTGTATTTATAGGTCTGTGGATCGATATAGTTGACCGCCAATGCAATGATATTATCATTCTGGCTGACATCAATCAAATTCTTGCTATGAATCGACACTAAATTGTTTAGTTTGAACTGCCATTTGATCTTGAAATTTAACAAGTTGAAATTAATCAACTTATTTTTGGAAAGAATGATAAGATTGTTATCATTGTTTGTCAATTTTAATGATCTTATTCTGGTTTCGCATATCAACGGTAAAAGTTCTATCACGCTACTTCTATTAATATTGTTCAACTCGTGAAAATTAATAATTGAAATCTTGTTTTCCAACGACAAAAAAATAGTTGATGCGTCTTTTGACCAAACAGCTGAAATAGCGTTGGTTTTTAATTTAGGATTTCCCATAAAAAATTTCGATAATGACCAAATATGATTTTGCAAAACGTTACTATTATTAATGCTATAGTTTTCTTTCACCACATTGGGTTTCCATACTTTCAATCCACCAATATTATCAACCGTTAAAAATGAAACGCCCTTGCAATAACTTGAAGGAGCAGCCAAAATTTGATAAACATAGTTATTCGGCCCATGGGGATTCATAATTTTAGTAGTCAATTCCCAAGAATTTAGCACCTTATTAAATATCCAGAATTTTAATGTGAAAATTTCGTCACCTATTAAAAGTTTATTTTTGGGCGAAGAATATTTAAATGAATCAAATGTACACATCCAGGATCCATCATTAGTAAATGACACTAAATGAACTTTGGCTTCTTCAACATCTTTCTCAGATCTCACCTTACCAGCCGATTGTATTGCATTAATAAGATTTTGCGTAAAAACTTGCTCATTCTTGTTTAAATTAAATGCCTGTACTTGAGATCCATTGGGTATATACATGTAATTGGAGTTATTGTTAATTTCAAATGAACATGTAAAATCATGTTTCACCTTGACTAAATCTTTCAGACTGTGCTTATTTCCATTCACTTTGCCATTATTTTGAAAATCTTTAGATTTAGCCTTTAGTTTCTTGAGATCTTTATAATACAGTTCATAATTGGAAATTTCTGGTCGAATTGTATTAATCGATATCCTAGATGTAAAATCAATTGCGTTTAATACTAAATACTGAAGATCATTAACTCCATTCAATTGTAATGTCAAATTGAAATAACTGGTAGAATTAGAAATATCCAATATAGGTCCTGATAATCTCGGTAAAAATTGTTTCTTATCTGAGTTTAACTGCCAAAATACTAACACTTTCTCCAATCCACCGGATAAAAGATAATTATTGTCGGATGAAAATGAAAGAGCATTCACTTTATCAACATGCCATCTTAATGCCCTCGATTTATTAGAAGAATAAAATAAATTTATAACTCCAGTTTTAGATCCTAAAGCTAACACTCGATTATTTGATAATGCAATCGATGTCAAACTCGAATTAAAAACAATAGAAAATTGATTTTGCTGATTTTTATCGATCGTGTAAATCTTCACTAAAATATTATTATTTGTTGCAATTAAGAAAGCAATAGAATTCTTATTAGGAGAAACACTGAAAAATGAAACGTTGCTAACTTGTGTCAAATTCTTGTTTTGATATTTAAATGCCTTGTAAAATTCAATAAAATCTCCATTCAGTTCTGAACTGCTTAAATTTGAAGTCAATGTTAATTTAGCTGCGCATTTTATATTTGGCTTTTGACCCTGAGTTATAGCTATTATCTCATAGCTTGAATTAATCTTCAAAACTTTTAAAAACTTTACGCCTTCCACCTTTAATCTTTTAACTTCACTTTGGCTGTTTATATTAAATATCAAAATTTCCCCATTCGAATAAAACAACCATATAATATTAGTATGAACTGGATCATATTTCAAGTCAATAATTGAGCTGAGTTTCTTGTTGTCTTCAAATGAAATAGTTTTTATGCAAATCTTGTTAAGTAAATTATATATTTTGATTTGGTTGGTAAAAAGAACCAAATAAGTTTTGTTATCATTAGAAAATGCTGTAGTTGGATTGGATGATCTAACGAGTTTCCCACCACCTGCTGATATTATATTGTACTTTGAAAAATTGTTAATAAGTACCATTTTGATATCCTGTAATAAAAAACAATAATAGTTTAATATTTTATAAAAACCATGAAACTTTTCCACTTTTCAATTGAATATATTTGAAATTTTTCAAAAAAAAATCTTTTATCGCGGATATAACATTTTCAGCAAAAGTCCAACGTGCCAAAATCTCCGCGATAACCTCCTTAATTTCATTTCCAAGCTTTTTCATTGAATCTTTCAAAACTTGTTTTGTGGGCTTTATAAAAAATATCTATAAAACGAATATATCGAAATTCTATATACTACAGGCAATAGGAACTAACTAAAAAATTAACTATGAGAAACACAAGCAAAAAACACAGCATTAAACAGAAAAAATATGGAGCTCAAAAATAAAAAAAACTTAAACACCAACAGTTAAAATAGTAAAAATATGACAAAACAGAGGTTGAGAATAAAATAAAATAAAATAAAATAAAATAAAATAAAATAAAATAAAATAACAGCAATTGGGAAATTAAACAATTCAAATAAAGCAAATACTTAACAAGCTGAAAAATTAAAAAATTAACAAAATAAAATTAAAAAATTTAAAATTAACAAACTAAAAACTGAAAGGTTAAAAATAAAAAAAAGAGCTAAAAACTATATTTGAATCAATATTGAAAAATCAAAAATTAACTGGCATCTGTTTCAAAATCAGCTCAAAAAGTAATATATGGTTATGTTTTTCTTGTAAATAATCTGAATCCTTTGTTTTTCTTGGGTCCAGATATTGGGGTTGATACTAATTCTTGATTAAAACTGTAGCCAGAACTTGTAGATGATGCTCTTCTGTCATTTCTGTTACTTCTCATTTCTATTTCTCCTGATAAGTGGTAGTTATGGTAATTATCTTGGTTCAACTTTAAAATTTGAAATCCATCTGTTGTTATCCTTTTATATTTTGAAGGTAGCTTTAATGTTTCAAAAAGAAAGGGCATGGAATGAAAATTATCAATGTAAACCACTTTATTCGAGCTTGAATCATAAAACGAACTGTCAATAATACTTTTCAGAAAATTTTCCCATGAGTTTGAATTTGTTGCAATAAAATTTGGGCTTTCTGCATTATTTAATGCATTTTTTAGTCGCTCAATTCTATTCACAATATTAATACATTCACTTTTAACTTCCTCTAATCCAATCCCAATATTTAATGATAATTCAAGCCTTTTATATTCTTTGTGTTCTTCTACCTCGGTTTCACTGCCAAATGATGTATTGAAACTGCTTTTATCAAACAAACTGTTAACAGGTGAATTAATCGTACAGGTCTCAAAATCAAATTGATCTGTTTTTTTATTATGAGTGGAACAAATCAAACTAGAAAACTGAGTCATTCTTAAATATTTATCAATCAAAAACGGATTAGATGGTAATTCTTTTGCTAACTCCTGATCTTGAATGTTAATTTCGGGCCTAATAACTGTGTCACTTAAGTCAAGGTGTTTTTTGAATGTTTCAGGTTTTCTGTTTGTTATCTTATCCATGTAGTCTTTTAGTTCTAGTTCATGTTTTTCAATAAATTGATTCATGGGAATTAACCAAGGTTCTTTTGCACCAAACCTTCCTCTATTGGAAAATGTCAAAAGAATTTTCGCAATCAAAGTCAACGTTCTTTTATTAGACCCAACCTGATGATCTTTTGCCAATAAAAACAATTTAGGATTTAGCAAAGCCGGACAAAAAAATCTTAGAAATATAAAACCAGTTGTACAATTCAAAATCAATTGATACGCTAGTTCCTTTTCTAAATTTCCACATGATTCTTCAAATTTATCTCTAAATATTTTCATTTCGTATTTTATTGGATGAGGCAAGTCTGCACTTGAGGAGTAAATCGTTTTCCAAGTTTCTTCCATATATTTTAGCAAGTTATTAAAATTACTTTTTAAAATAGCGTCTCTCATCAAGGCATTCTTTTCATAAATTCTATTAGGATCAATTTCACAATTTAAGCCCTGGTTACTAACTTTGAGTACAATTTTGCCTATAGTTTTTTCTAAGTACTCTTGACCAATTCTAAAGTTATATTTTTCAATTGATTTGGTTAAAATAGAATTGCCTCGGAATAGAGTATTAAAACAATTAGCTGAAGCAGTTTTCATTAAGACATCATTTTCCGTACTTTTTGAATGTTGATTTGATGAGGCCTTGTTAAAAATTGATTGTAGATCATTTAATTCTTCTTCTATTAAGGAAGAAAACCATTTGTCTTCTATATTTAAACTTTGAAAAATATCCAATAGCATGGAAGAGTTTTCTTCTAAATTTTCCATTCCATCAACTAACTTGTTTGATTTGAAAAAGTTTATTAATTTTTTAAATGGCAATTGTAGTAATAAGGATTCTAGTTTTAAATAGTTTGTAGGAGATAATATAAATAATTCATTCAAAGAGATTCTAATGCATATTTGACCAACTTTGACTTTATTTCCATAATAGTTGTAAATCGGTATCCAAATTTCGCCATTATTGTTTGAATCTTTTATTATTGTTTTGGTGATTTTGACTTTACCAATTAACAAATCATTGAAATTGTATTGTGATTGTTCTTTTGGATTAAAGTTTAAAAATGTTTTTTTTAGTTTGAAATTTTTTGAATCGTCTGAGTCATCAGATTTCAAGCAAGCTTTTATTAATATTTCAAAGGATTCCCATGATAGGGGAGCATCGACATCAAACTCTTCTCTCCAAAATGGGGATTTTGAGCTTTTAACTACGGAGGAACGAGCCCAGGTGCAGTTCCAAAAATGTATTGCAGTGTAAATTCCCAGGAAACCTAAGAAATCTTCATCAATATCATCGTCATCGTTATTGTTGTCATTATAATATTCAGAATCGTCATTATTAAGATTTTCATCGTTATCGTCATTATGAAGCACAGGAATATCATCACCGATTTGTTTTAGACTTTTTTGTAAATTTGAGTTAAAGGTTGCTTCAATGACATCGATTTTAATTTTTTTTGATAGTCTTAAAGAGTTGCTTTTGTTATAGGAAGAGTGCATTCCGACATATTCTCTGCTTGTTAAGGACAATAGAGCTACAAACCAATCTTCGAAATCGATATGTAAATCGAAATCAAGAATAATTCTTTGATTTGTGCAGTGTTTTAGTTCATTGAATTTATGCTTTGAATTTTGGATAAAGAAGGGAGAAGAAGGGGTATCGATTGAGATATCGTTGATGTTAATAAAGGGTTTGTTTGATTTATTAAAGTAGTCGCTTCTTAGCTTTTTGATTATTCCAATATATAGGATATTTGAGGATTGGAAAATGGAATGGTTAATTTGTCTTATTTCCGAGGATAGTAGAGCCTTTATATTGATTGAATATAGTAAGGTGCCATCAGATTCTGAGAGAAGATCAAGAACCCCATCAAGTTTTAGTACACCCATTGAATAGAACCAGCCTTCGTGGACCTTTGAGGGATCATTTGGGTAAATGATATTTGATTCACTATTGAAGATTTCCATTGATTTTTTTTGTTTTGGAATTGGGCCATAAACTTTGAATCTGCAGACTAGTAAATTTTTTTGGGTTGAATAATTAGTTGTGGTTGGAGAAGGAACAGTCATGTCTAGGCTGTCAATTTCGTTAATATTTTTGTTGATGATTTTACTGGTAGTTGATATATCTATGATTTGGTCCACTATATTATTTGTGTTTGTGTTTGTGTTGAGATTGAGATTGAGATTGAGATTGGGGCTAGGATTGAGATTGGGATTGGAGTTAGAGTTGGAATTGGAATTGGAATTGGAATTAGTAGTAGGATCAGTGATAATATTTGAGTCGTTATTATTAAAGATATTGGAAGTGAGAAGAGAATTAAAAGAATTAAAAGTATTTATTAGAGGGGGGGCAGTTAATAATTTGTTTTTCAAGCCAGACAAACCCATATTTTGCCAGATTATCAAAGAAGATAATAGTTTGAGAAAGGTTAGTTCCATCTTTTCAGAAACTCTTAGGAAGATGGAATTAATTTTTTCATGTTCCTTTGGTATAATTTGAATTATATAAGAATTTTTAAGATTGGGAAGTTTAATCGTTGATGAGTGTAGGGAGTTTATTAGTATAATTTCCTTAAGTGGTTTTGGGTTATTGGTGTTATTGCTATTTATAGGATTATGATCATTTTGAGTCAGATTGAAATTATTTTGTATGGGGATAGTTTTAGAGGCGAATGAAAAGTTTTTTGGGGATGTGGGAGTATTTGGAGTTGAGAAGGATTTCCAATTGGAAGCATTAGATACGTTTGAGATGCTGGAGATATTAATTGGGTTGATTGATTTATTAGGAGTAATTTGCTTGTTTAGTGTGAGCTGGATAGACTTGTTATTTTGGTTAGATAGGTTGTGTGGTATGTTGGATACAGTTGATATAGTTGATATGTTTTGAGTGATCGAAGTGGTTGAAGTGGTTGAAGGGTTTTTAATTGTGATTGGAATATTTGAAACAGCAGTTAAATTGGAAGCGTTTTGATTTGAAGTTGAAATTCTCAGGATGATCAATTGGCCTTTATTGTTGATTTGAACTAGATCATATCGCCATTTGTTTTGGTCATTAATGGAGTACTCTAAGTCGCCGAAATACGAGCCTTTGTTTTCTTTCATAAGAAGTAGTAATAAATTGCCAAAGGAGTTGAATATCATTGCGAGGACGAGGGATATGAAACTGGAAGGATTATATATAATGGAAGGATAAAGTGATTAGACGATAGAGGAATCTAAAGAAAGAATAGCAGCGAGAGATTGGGGGTATTTGGATGTGATCCAGATGCCAAAAAGGACGGGTTGGGATGAGATAGAGATGGAGGTGGAGGTGGAAACAGCAGCAGCAGGAAAGTGGTTGAAGAAAGGAAAGGCGATGGAGAATCAGTGGAACAAACAGGATACAAAAAGAGTCGCAGATAGGGCTGTGAGAACAATAGAGCTCCGTTTTCGTGAACAATGCTGGGCCTGTGTGGTGAGCTATAAATAAGATCGATCAGTTCAGTTACAGCAAAATGAGAACGAGTTGTGGTATTTATCCACGTCCCGATCTGTCCTGATTGGCGTCCCGTCCTCATAGACAGGACAGGCCTCCCGCATGTCTCGATCCGTCCAAATTCCTGTCCCAAAGCGCTTCGAGCTCGACTGCGTTTTTGGCTGCTTCGACCTGCGTTTACAGCACG
This sequence comes from Ascoidea rubescens DSM 1968, assembly GCF_001661345.1. Taxonomy (NCBI): domain Eukaryota; kingdom Fungi; phylum Ascomycota; class Saccharomycetes; order Ascoideales; family Ascoideaceae; genus Ascoidea; species Ascoidea rubescens. The sequence continues at coordinate 69,329 of NW_017962924.1, read as the reverse complement.
TGGTGCTCAGCGCCTTTGCCAAAGATCTCGAATTCGAACCCAAGTAGCAGAACAAAGCTTGAAACGATCTCTCATTCTTTGCTGGGAGATCGCATCTCCTTTTTTGAAATTAGGATGCAACTGGTCTTTGGGTTAATTTGAGAACCACTTGAGAGCCACCTAGCAGTAGATGAAATTCGATGCTTTGGGAGCTATTTGCTGAGTTGCCTTGTGGCCAGAACCCCGAAGCGAACGGAACCCAAACAGCAAGATAAGCAGAGCAGAAACTTGACAGACATTGCAAGCCGTGCAAAGGGTGTGTTGGCCAGTGGAGTTTTACTATCAAACACGCGCTTGGCTCCAGGACACGAAACGCGTGCCAGCAGCGCTGTTTGGCTCAGGTACCGCACCGCGCAGGCAAAAGTCCTGTGGTGACGTCACTACACTACTCGGTACTCACAGGTCTGTTATTAAAGTGTACAATATGGTGCACAAGTAGCTGCACAAACATGTGTGCAAGCAAGTGCGCAAATAAATGTGCAAATAAATACCCGGCATACCGTGCTCCTTGACAGGCACTGGCAAAGAAACATCGCAAATCCAGGCAGAACACAACAAGACTTACTCTCAAACAGCCAGAGGAGAATCCGATTGTGCTCGACAGCATATTTGCGGTCCAGTTTCATATAAAAGAAACAAATCAAACAGAACTTCTGGAGGAATTTCTGAAGCAATTCTTGAAACAATTCCTAAAACAGTTCCTAAAACAGTTCCTAAGCCAATTTTTCAGTTGGTGATTTACACCAATAACAACCAATCATATTACTCTCGAGCTTGAGCAGGTGTAGCTAGACTCTTTTCTTCCAATATATTTTTCATCTCGGCTTCTCCAATCATTGAATTCTCGAGAATTGACGTATCTGATTCCATTTCCTCTGAATTATTTGGATCGCATGACACCTTTAGAGCCTTTAAAGAGTCCAACACGCTGAAAGTGTCTTCATTCTTAATAATCTCAATTATTTTGCTATCCTTTGGTGTATCATCTTCGAGTTCCAAATTCAACAACCTTTTCAAGCCGGAAAATTGTTTAGCATTGCTATAGTAATTAGGAAAACATGTTAGAAATTTATCTTTAATTAAATACACATCAACAATAGATTAATCTTTTTTTTTATTCACTTACTTTTTAAATATTCTTTGTTTATGATAAAGCAACTGTTTAGAACAAGGCGACGCATTCATTTTGTCAGATGGAGAAACATAATGGTTGGTTATTCTATTCGTTCAATAAGCGTGTCAGTATTCTATAAACCCATTCAATCAACGCTTTCATCTGACTAATGCATACCTGTTTGTTTTATTCATTCTGCCAATATTGCTCTTTTGAATATATCTATCCTTTAATAATGGATGAAATTTCTTTAAAGCAAGTGGTGATGCTGCTAATTTACTTTTAGCTACCATTTTCAAATCCTATTTAGTTTCTTTCTTTCTTTTTTAATTGTATATTATACTATTACTACTACTACTAATAATAATAATGATAATAATAATAATAATAATAATAATAATAATAATAATAATAATAATAATAATAAATTATAATTAGTTATAAATTTTTGTATTATATTTATGATATTAAAATAAAAAGATCTTGAAATAAAATAATGATATTCATTTTATTATAAATAAATTCCACCTTTCAACATTTCCCATGAATTTTAATTTTCGCTCAATAGAATTTCTCTTTTATTATTAATTTTATCATTTTATCACTCGATAAAATGAAAATCGCCTTCCTAATTAAGCAATACATAAATACCATCGCTGAATAGTTCAAATTAGGCAAAATGTAAATAATCACGTGAAAAATCTTCATTATTTATCTGTCTTTTTTATTATCATTACCATTATCACTATCACTATTATTATCATTTAACATTATCATTACTTTTCATATTTATTTGTTATATTTAATTCAATTAAATGAATATTCGTAAGATTATTAGCTCATTTTCTTCCCATCTGTCTTTGTTCTTCTCCTTGTTTTTACCATACTTTGTTTTAATAATATCAAATGTATAGTATGATATTTATTCAGTTTTTTCGCTGTTGGCATCACCTAGATGAGAACTATCATAAGTTATTTACTTGGAAGCAAGCGACTAGCTATTAAACATGCTATCTTGATAACGTTTTCTGCTTTTCGATTATTTTAATTTTAATTTTAATTTTAATTTTTATTTTTATTTTAATTTTTATTTTAATTTTTATTTTTATTTTAATTTTTATTTTTATTTTTATTTTTAATACATATATCTTTGGATTAAAATTTTAAAGCAAAATTAGAACCACGCACCCACACTTCAGTGTAGAAGGTAAAAGACTCATTGAGCTAGAAATGTGTTTCTACGTTGTTTTAAAATGGGCAGAGGGAAATAGAGTTTGTAAAGAAAATTAGACCGTAAAAAAGTTATGAAAAGTGTTCAAAGCAGATCATGTGGAGGATGGATTTTGAAGTAATTTGGAGTAATTTGGGATGGAAAGGGAAATAAGTAAGAAGGTGATTGGACACAATGTCTTAAAGGACTGAGATGGACCGAGAAGAACTGAGAAGAACTGAGAAGAACTGGGAAGGACAAAGATAGTAAAGAAGAGGAAGAAAAGCGAGAGATGAGATTGGCAAACTTTGAAGGAAAAGCCGAATTTTATTCCATGTAAAATGCAAGAAATATTTTTTAATCTATTTGAATTGAAACAAAATTGATGAAAATTATGAGATTTATGAAAATGGGAATAGATATAGGAATAATAATAGAAATAAGAATAAGAATAAGAATAGGAATAAGAATAGGATCAGGATTAGGATTAGGATTAGGAATTAGGAATTAGAATTGATCGAATGAGTTGAAACAAAATAAATTTTACCGATTTTTAAGGTGGTAAAAAGTTAAAATGGAAAATTCAAGTGTTAATAGTTTAGAATATTAAAGTATAAAATTTAAAATAAAAAATAAAAAATAAAAAATAAAAGATAAAAAATAAAGTAAAATAAAGTAAAGTAAAGTAATATGAAATACAATGAAATAAAATGAAATAAAATGAAATAAAATGAAATAAAATGAAATAAAAAATAAATTGAAAGGCTTGCGATGTGTGTAATATAAAATTATTAGATCTGATTCATTTTAATACAAATGTTTTTAAAAATACTAATATAATAATACTATAGTATGAGATTAAGAATACTAGTTTAGTTTAGTTTTGTATTTATGTACTAATGTAATTTAATAATGAAGCAAGTGTATATGAACAAACAATCCATTTATAGAAGTTTAAAGTGGATAAAGAAAAAAAATAATATAAATAAACAATCCTTAGCATTTGATTGAAATTTTTTGCTACATTATTTGAACCTTTGCTATTAATACATTAATACATTAATAGAATAGAATAATAATAATAATAATAATAATAATAATAATAATAATAATAATAATAATAATAATAATAATAATAATAATAATGAAGGATAAAATCAATTCAATTTTTCACAAAATATTCAACAAGAATAAAGATAAAAAGGATAAAAAAAGAAAAGACAAACATGTTTCAATTACTTCAAGGATAACTTCAATAACTGCGTTAACGATGGATTCGAATCAGAGTAATAATACCAGTGATAATACGAGCAGCTATAATACTAGAACTAGGAGAAGAAATAATAGTAATGATCAAGAGAGTAATTTAACAAATTTGACCAATTTAACGAGTTTGAAAAGTCTAAATTCGATATACAATAAAGAAAATAAAGAAAATGAGAGGTTCAAATATGTAAGTGAATATGATTATATCAATGATAATTATCGTAAACTCATTAAACATGACAGTAATAACAATAATAATTATTATTTTGCTTATGGTAATCATTACCAATATAAATTAACTAGTAAATATCATCACAACTACAATGAAATGGATTATCAAATACAAAGAAATAGCTACCACTCGAAGAATAGCAAATTCCGACAGTCATTATCGAGGGAAGAAAGTGACGATATGGATTATAACACATATGAAGATTACAGCTTGGATATAAACGAGATAGATGAGATAGTGGGAGTGAATGACAGCTATAGGAGTGAAGAGATTGATTACAGCTATTATCCAAGTCCAGAGACATCAATTAAAAATTACAATGAAAGCAATGAAAACAATAAAAACAATGAAAGCAATGAAAACAATATTCTCTGTGCTGGTAATTATTTCGGTGATAAGCTTGATAACCAACGAAGCGAAATATTAAAGATCCGCAAACTAAAATCAACACCACAGCTAATAGCGGAAGATGGCGTGAAGAGCTGCAATGGGCTTTATGGAAGGGAGTTGAACAGCTTCAGCGATGGAAGCAAAGGCTACAGAACATTGGACTACAACTACTACAATCGCTTGAACCTCTCTCTCAACAACATTAGCAACTACCGGAGCTGCACCGTGGAAGACGGCAATCCGGAAGACGCCGTTTCGATCCGAAATCCGGGCAGGCCCGTAAGCAGGCTCATCGCCAACCACTCCCTCCACCAGCAGGAGTTCGCGCAGGAGCTCTCGCGCGCGTCCGGGCTGCAGTTGCAGAACAAGTTGCCGGAGAAGCCCTCCTTGTTGAGCTGGATCCCCGAGATCCCGTTGGACAGCGCCGCCTCGAGCAGCTCGTGCAGCTCCCGCGGCTCCTGCGCCACAACCACCACGCGGGCGGAGCGCTTTTCGCTCTGGCAAAATGCCGTCGCGTACCGCCGGGCGCTCGCCGCCGAGCACCGGTTCTGAGCTGCTTGCTCTTTTGCACTGGTCTTTTGCACTGCTCTGTTTCCTCCACCTCTTGCTTCTTGAGCCTCTCGAGCCCACTTCTGTGTCGACTTCTGCTGCCTCCTCCGAATAATGTATCGCGATGTTTGTCTACTCAAAGCCAGCTACTCCTCCTGTCGTTAATCCGGCAGCCACCATATGTCCCATCAACTACTTGGAGGTCAACTCAATCAGCAACTCAAACCCACTCTATGACTTGGACTTTGACAACATCGATGGCTACTACAAGCAGACCCTCTCCCTCATTGTTCCCAGAACACCCTTGATGCACTCTGATCCAAACACTTACATTGCTCTTCCAAAGGGCTTCAATCCAACAAAATCGAAATATGGCATACCCTACTCCAATCTCATCACTGATGCCAATCTAATTACCAGTTCTTCACTTCTCAATGACTCAAATGACTACAAAAAAACTACTCCAATAGTCGCTTCTTCTGCCCCCAGCACTGATTCAAATATCCTCAATTCTCCCAATCCTCCTGATCCTTCCAATCCTTCCAATCCTTCCAATCCTTCCAACACTCCAAACACCTCAACTCTAAACAACGAAATTCACCCACAAACAGTCGACCACCCTTCCGATAATTCAAACAATTCAAACGATTCTGATAATTCAAACAACATCACTTCCAATTCAAATTCCACTTCCAATCCTCCTTCCAATCCTATTTCCAATCCTATTTTCAATCCTTCTTCCAATCCCACCTCTACTTCTACTTCCAATTCAAATCAAAATCAAGTGCAAAATCAAAATCAAGCCCCAAACCCATTAGATCGTCTTCCCTATGGCTCAAACTTGAACCCTTTATTACCTGATCCTTTCAAATTTGTTCATTTAACTCCTGGATGTCTGCAAATCTATATAGACTTGAGTCTTAACCAAAACTCTTTTTTAAATCAAAATTTCAACCTCATAAATTCAAATATATCTTTGCAAAATAAAAAACTAGTTCCTTGGGCTTCTTCTAAAAAACACTCTTCAACCTTAAACTCGATGTCAAAAATTATAAATTCTTCAAATACAACCTTAACCTCCTCTCTAACTTCTTCTACAAATAACCTTGCTGAAAACAATTCCACCACCACAATTAACAACAGCAACAGCAACAACAACAACAACAACAACAACAACAATAATAATAATAATAATAATAATAATAATAATAATAATAATAATAATAATAATAATAATAATAATAATAATAATAATAATAATAATAATAATAACAATGCTGTCAATAATAACACAAACACTGTCAATAATAACACAAACTCATACATTAAAAACCAAATATATGCCTCAAACTCCTTGGCTGCCTCTTTAAGGAAAACTCCAAAATCAACAATCGCAAGAAATAACTCAAATTTTATATCCAGAGCAATCATAATTGAAAATTTCAATAAAAAACTAGCCCTTTCTTCTTCTCTACTAATAGCATACAACGGTAGAGTATTTAACCTTTTTTCTCTAAAATTAAACTCAAGCTTCGTCTCATCTCCAACAAATCTTAACGACAATGAATCCTTATTCGAAAACCCTTTAATAAGACTCATTTTTCCCTCTGTTATAACAAAAGTTTCCTACTTCTTCTCAAGAATCATATCAAACTCGATATCAAACTCAACCTCAAATAATATCTCATCCTCAAATACTTTCCTGTCTCTAAACCAACCCAATTTTGAAAACCATTTAGATATCCTAATCGGCTTTGCAACAGGAGATATTATTTGGTACGATCCCTTCATAAACAAATACTCCAGATTTAACAAAAATGGTAAATTCATTTCCTCTCCAATTCTCGACCTTAAATGGATAAGAAATGGCCTCCAATTCTTAGCCGCCTTTGCTAATGGCTCCATACTAATCTTTAATCGTGATAAAGATGATCGTAAATCCTTAAGTTTCAATATTTCTCCCGCCTCAAAAAAATTCATTAAAATTTATAACTCAATTAATCAAAACAGCCAGAACAACCAGAACAACCTCTCTGACTATAACCCAGTAGCCTATTATAAGATATCAAAATCCCCAATCACCTCAATTTCCATTTCAAATAATAAACTACTATTTGATGAGTTTGTCTGTTTAACCTCTGATGATGGCTTTTTAAGAATATTAAACATTAAAAACGAATCCATATCGGACATCATTCCTTCTTATTTTGGTGGCCAACTCTGTTCTGCTTGGTCTCCCGACGGCAAATATCTAGCAATTGGTGGGCAAGATGACTTAATCAATATTTATGAAATAAATTTATCTACAATCTTACTACAACAGCAGCAGCAACAACAACAGCCAACTGAATCAAATTTGGACAACGAAAACAATTCATCAAATCAGTTCAAAATTAAACTAATAGCTAAATTACAAGGCCACCATTCTTGGGTGAGATCCGTTGCTTTTGATAATTTAAAATGTCCTCCAATATCAAAACAATCTCCAACAACTTATAGATTAGGCTCCGTTGGGGATGATGGCAAACTTTTATTATGGGATTTCACTCCTAAATTGTTACCCAAAATTAAAAACAGGCATAATCATCATCATCATCATCATCACCACCATAATTATAATCGTCACTCTAATAATAATAATAATAATAATAATAATAATAATAATAATAGTCGTTACACTTCTAATAATAACTATATCAATAAAAAATCTCAGAGTTATCAACATACTAACACTAATTCAGTTTCTGTAAATATTAAAAATACAAATGTTAATAACATTAACCAAAGATCAAATAGTAATCCCAAATATAATTTTACAAGATCCACAAATAACAGACAGATCTCTAATAATACTTTCAATCCATCCAATACAAACGTAAACACTAGAAGAACTGATAGCGGCAATTCTATATTATCTTTACAACAACAGCTACAAAAGAACCAGGGACATCCTATATCATTAACTCAAGCAATGCTCTCACCTGTGAATTCCCATGTTTCGGCAAATACAGTTACGTTAAACAATAAAGGAACGAATTCCATGGCCGATAATGAAATCAACAGCAATAGCAAAAATATCGACACTGGTAATAAAACTGCTCAAGTGAACGGAATTATTGTTGATGGAACATTTATTCATAATGTTATTCCCAAAAGAGAAATTCCTTCGATTCAGCCTTTTAGCTCGTTGAATTGTGGCCTAGATAGATTAAGTAGTGTTGAATTCGTTCAAACTGGAATATGGGTTAGCAGTTTCGGTGGTGATATTAAAAAATGGATTAGACCTTATTAAGATGAAATTTGTCGCATATTATTATTTGATAGTTTCATTTCTCCTTTAACCCTTAACCCTTAACTTTTCACCCTTTATCTTTAAATTTTTGTTTTTATTATAGCTATTTATATTTTTTTGTTTTTTGGAAACCCCAAATTAGATTTTCTGATTTTTAAAAATTTTAAACCGTTTTTTTATTTTTAGAAGAGTATTTTTTGTTTTTCGTTTGTTTTTTATTTGTTTTTTATTTGTTTTTTGATTCTTTTCTTTTTATTGTACTTATTTTTATTCATATTTTTTCTGCTATTCTATTTATTTCGATGTTTACAATAAATTTTTATGATTGATGAAATTTAATGAAAGAAAAAACAAAGATAAGACAATATCAGTAAACTAGTAAACTTTTAAGCTACTTTTGGGTTGTTTTAAAGTTCAAATGCAATAAAGCTCAATTCGCCGTACATATGAGAGACAATAGATAGAAGCTATTTCATAAATTAATGTCACTAAAGAATTGTTGTTTTTCATTTCTTTTTCGCTCAAACTCATTAATAGCCTTGAAAAGAATATTATTCAGTTTTTCAGTGACAAGCTATGGACCTAAGTGAAGGTTCAGTGTTCCATAAGTACTTTCCTAGAATTGCTCCAACAACAACCGAAATCATAGCCCAGCCATTATAGGTCATAAAAACGAGCATTAGCATAAAAGAATAACCGACTTGAAGACCATATAGGAATGAGTTGATTATCTTTTTTTTCTGTTGAATTTTTATTATATCTCCTGTGGATGGAGTGTTGGGAAGCAAAGCATCTGTTTCGGCAAAAGGAATATTAGTATCTTCTGTTGTATGCAAGAGAAAGTTGTGTTAGAATGAATGAAGTTTGAAGAAATCAAAATGAAAAAAAAAAACAAAAAAAACATAATGATATAAAACTGACAAGTTTAAGCAAAAATAACCCATTGACTATAACATACTTCCAGTTAACGACTTTTCGTATTTCAGAATTTTGTATTTCAACCACTCGTAACCTGCACTGATCAACACAAGGAGAAGCAAGGAGAAAACTAAACCCAACAATGATCTGATATGCCACCAGCTGAAGATAATACAGAGATTTTTGTAATTCCAGGTGAAAAGCATGTCCATTGAACACATATCGTCCATATCATGGCCATCGCCTGGCATTCCTGGCATTTCGTGGTCCATTTCCAGTGCTGCGAGCTGCTGAGGGATCTGTTTGCAATAGCTGGAGCAAAGAAAGAGCACTCACAGTTTTCGAGCAAGCGATTTATATCTTGATAAGTGAGAAGAGGGCTCTGGAAAAACGGCTAAAGCCCTGCCGAAACGCACTGTAATTGGCCAATGAGCAGAGAGAATATTTCCTGGTTTGAACTTGGTGGATTTGGGGGATTTGGTGTTGGTGGCAGTTATGGAGCAGAACAGAGAACAGTCGTTTCTAGAGATCGTCAAGCAGGTGGACACTCTTCCCTACCCAGGCGAGAAGGACTACGAGTTGTTTTTGCAGAATACCTACGAATTGATCACCCATGATGGAGAGCAGACAATAGGCCATATTATCACCTATATTGTCCAATCTCTTAAGAAATGCATGGAGTTGACAAACGACGACTGCTTAATCTTCGACAATAAACAAAAAAAATGCTTTATAAACCCCAGGCTTGATACCTTTGACAAAAGAAGTGGCGCCTTCAACAAAATTGCCACGGTTTGTAGAGACGAGAAGATAATCAAAGTATTGGAGCATGGCTGGCGAAATGAGTCGTATGTTATTTATTATCCAACGTCAGTTCCATATATTGCTGTTGAAAGGGCATTCAGTGTTTTATTAGGCGTGGTGACTTACGGGGTTCATTTGGTTTGTTATATCCCTCCTCATTTATCTTCAACGAATGAACTAAAATTCTGGATTCCAAAGAGGTCAAAGAACAAACCAACGTTTCCATCAATGTTGGACAACACAGTTGCCGGTGGAATAGCCTATCCATATGGTGTATTCGAGACATTGGTTAAAGAAAGTGAAGAAGAAGCAAGCTTAAGTTCCAAGTTTGTTGAAGAGAACTCAAAAAGTTGTGGGGTGTTATCATATACATATAAGAAAAATGGTGCCAATTATGATTCCGCGAATTGCAATATCCAGCCTGAAACTGAGTATATTTATGATATAGAAATGAGTGAGGGCGATATAATTAATATTCCTAAACCCAATGATAACGAAGTTGAATGGTTTAAATTATTGAGTTTAAATGAAGTATTAGAAAAATTAAAACAAGGTGAGTTCAAACCAAATTGTGCGCTTGTTATAATTGATTTTTTGATAAGAAAAAGTTATATTACACCAGAAAATGAACCGTATTATTTAGAGATTGTTCAGAGAAGCCATAGAAAGTTTCCTTATCCAACAAGATGAATAAACGTTTATAATTAGCATTGAATTTACCTTTAGCTAGGGTTTTTTTTTTTTTTTTTATTTTTTATTTATATATTTGCTATATTTTGTATAAAAATCGCGTAGGTTTGAAATTCCGTCTGAAAGTTATTTTATTTTATTTTATTTTATTTTATTTTATTTTATTTCATTTCGTTTTCCGTATTTTTCGTATTTGTTTTTTCTTTTTTTTTAATTTGATTGTTTGAAGGGTGATGATAAACCATTACTGTTAAGGAGGACATGAAATAATTGATAAATTGAATATAAAGATAATTTTAACTGATAATGAGTGAAAGAGGAACGAAAAAAAGAAGAAGAGAAAGAAGAGAAGAAATCGAAGAAATTGAAGAGATATCTGATGACAATTCCAATGAAGAATCAAATATAAACTATGAAGATTACGAAGAACGACAGATTATTGAGGAGAAAAACAAAATACAGAATGAATATGATAGGATGGCGTATAAACTTGTTCGTGGTGTTTTGTCATTAGAATTTCAAAGGACTATTATAACCAGGGGACAATTACAGAAAGTTGTTTGGCAGGACAAAACATTTAAAAGTATTAAATTTGATAAAGTGTTTGAAAAGGCTCAAAAAATCTTAGATGAAACATTTGGAATGAAGTTGGTTGTATTGCCATTAAAAACAATTAGCTCCAATTCCAATAATTCGAAAAAAGCCAATGTCAGACGAGCAAAGATCGCAATGGATAGCAAAAGACGAAATGATAATAGTAATGAAAATTCCAATCAAACAGAGAATCAAAATACAAGTTCGAATGCAAGTTCGAATGCAAATACAAATACAAGTACAAATGCAAATGCAAATGCAAATGAAAATGAAAATGACAACAATAACAACAACAACACCAGCAACAGTAGCAATAATGGACAAACAAGCTCTCAAAAGAGCTACATATTGGTTTCCAATTTAGAAAACAAAGACGAGATCGTTTTGCACAAATATTGGTCTGAGTCTTCGAATAAGTTTTTTGAGAATTTGTTTGATCACGAAGACTCCAGTTCAGGGTTTGATTCACTTACAATCTCAAAAGATTTAAACAAAAATTACAACTTGCCTTTAAATTCCGATGAGCTCATTTACAACGGATATGTTTTGTTGATAGTTTCGATCGTATCTCTCAGCAATAACAACATGAACCAAACCGAGTTGGTAGAGCTACTCAAAAAACATTTTGGGATCGAGGGCTTGTCAAGCACAATCGAGGGATTGAATCTCAACAACAGCGATGTGACGTTGGAGGACTTGTTGAAAGCACTAGAGAAAAACGAGTACCTCTTTAAAAGTGTGATACGAGACGACATGGACGAAGTGATCGAGTACTCAATCGGGCGAAGAGCAAAGGCCGAATTCCCGAAGGAAAGCATGGTCGAGCTAGTTCGGTTCGTGTACGGGCTGACGGACGGGGATGACGCGGTTGCCGAACTGGCCCGTTACAGCTTGACCGAAGCGTACAGCTAGACAGCAGACCCACCGTGCTGGAGCGGTGACAAGAGAGCCCTACTGCGTCCCAATGCGTCCTAGCGCCGTGGCCGCAGCGTGTGTTTAGGGCTGGAAAAGAAAGGAGGTGTTTTTGGTTTTGTTCAACGTGAAATGAAAAGTGCGTTTTTCTCTGATTAACAACTGCTCTCGCTGCTTTTGTGGTCTGTGGCTGTCTTTCGCTATATTATATCTTAGTTTTTTGTATCCCTTTTGTCTTCTCTTTTTCTGCTATTATTTTGTCTTTCTTTTCCCTCCCAACCACTGCTCTTTAAATGGACTTTAAATCCACTTTTTAAAGATACTATCTGAAAAATACCCCAAAACATGAGCCAACCATCAACCCCCATTAGCCAACATTACAGCTCCAATTCCAATCCCTTCGCTAATTCTACTCCTATTTCTACTTCCAAACCCAATTCCAATGTCTCAATTCCAATCCAAAAAAAAAACAGGCCTCCCAAAGATTTGACTGTTCATTTCAATTCCCTCAAAACCTTTCTTGACTCTACTTCTGATATCAAAAGAAAAGAGTCTTCCACCACCAGAACCGAACGTGCAAGAGAAAAGCTAGCCAAACTATCTGTCACCCAGTTTTGCGAGTTAAGCATTGATGTTTACGATGAATTGCAAAGAAGAATTAACAACGACAGAATCGACAACCTATTGAAAAATAACGCTCTAAATAACGACTCTCAAAAAAAATTAGATCATTTGTTGCCCAAGAAAAATCTTCACCCAAATAGAAATCATGCAAGGAAAAAACTTGCTTTTTTACCATTCACAAGATTCAGAGATTTGGCAAATGATATCTCTTACGAAATTCAACGAAGAAATTTGGCTAATAACCCTAATCTTTCGAACTACAATAACAATCTTCACCATCAAAACAAAATTGATACCGAATTCACTTCTGCTCAATCTAATACCCTCATAAACCAATCCACAACAAGCTTTTCTACGCCTAAAGAAAAAGAAGATACTATAGATAAAACCCAAATGCCATTTTCCTCCCCCTCAAAAGATAAAAATGTGCTAAATGATATTCATGAAACTATTGAAAATCTCAATAAAAATACTTTTAATAACGATAATCCCAAATTTGAAAAAGATAATCCCAAATTTGAAAAAGATAATCCCAAATTTGAAAAAGATAATCCCAAATTTGAAAAAGATAATCCCAANTTTGAAAAAGATAATCCCAAATTTGAAAAAGATAATCCCAAATTTGAAAAAGATAATCCCAAATTTGAAAAAGATAATCCCAAATTTGAAAAAGACAATCCTATAATTGAACCAAATATCGAAAATATTAAAAATGAAGATACTAAAGATACTAAAGATATCAAAGATACTAAAAATACTAAAGATACTTCTAATGACTCTAAACTGCTTGAATCATCTATTCCTACAATGCCTGTTGGTGTGCAAACTGGGACTGTTATTCCTACAAAATCAACTTTGGCTTGGAGTAGTGATGAAGAAAGTGATGAAGAACTTGTTCCAGAAATTCAAAAAGAACCCCCCAATGATCAATTTCAACCTTCAATCCCAAATAATCAAAATCAAAATCAAAATCAAAACGGAAAAGTTATTCATCAAAACTTACCTTCCACCAATAAAATAATCTCTCTTGAGAAATCCATCTCTGATCAAACTTCACCCGAAAAATCCACATCAACAAAATATTCACCCCAGAAAACTGTTCCTCTAAAAATTGACGATCATCATCAAATTGACTCTCCCCAAGAATCTACTCCAGAGAATGATCTTCTTCCTGACTTGAATGATATAACTGACCTCAGAAGTCATTCAAATGCAATCTCAAAATCTCTTATCCCTGAAAATTCCTCCGAATCTCCAACAAATTATAACTTTCATTCCAATTCTCATCAAAACTCTAATAGCTTGGCTTCTAGAACCTCATCTATAAAACGTGGTTTATCATTAAATACAAATAAAAGAGATAAAGATAGAGAAATCGAATTACTTCTAGAAGAAGGAACTAAAATGGATCAAACTATAACTAACTTGGAACAAAAAATCATAACTCTAAATAACACCATTTCACAAAATGACAAAGATAAATCAAATCTCAATTTCAAACTCGCTAAATTAGAATCTGATTTAGCTAACCAAAAACAAAAACTTTTACTATCAAATGATCAATTCAATCTATTTACTAAAGAATGGGAGGCCGAAAAGGTAAAGTATGATTCAAAAATCAATGACCTTAATATTATTCTTGAACAACGTAATTCCAATATCTTGGATTTGCAATCAAATCTATCCGATCAAAAATCCTTAAATCATTCTTTTAATGAAAACTACAACCTATTAAAATTAGACTTTAATGATTTAAAAACCCAAAATACTACTTTGATTGACCAAAATAAATCTCTTCAAGAAAATCTCGACATCTATAGTGCACAAAATGAGAAAGTTTTTCTAAAAAATAAAGAAATGCAAGACCAAATTATCTCTAAAGAAAAAGACTTAAATGAAATTTTAGCCAACTTACAATCAAAAAATATTCTAATTGCCGATTTAAGAAATGAGATAGAAAAAAACAATATTGAAGTTGATTATCTTAAAAATGAATTGGAAAATAAAGATAACGAAATAGAAATCAAAGATTCACAAATTGAGTCACATAGGTCTATAATCAACAAAGATAGAGACAGAGAATTTCAACTTCAGAAAAAAATCGAAGATGAAAAAGAGCAAATAATTAAAACTAGAGAATTAGAAGTTGCAGACTTGAAGAACCAAGTAGCTGAATGGAAAACCAAGTATTCAGATTTACAAGAATCCAATGAAAACCCTCATACTTTCAATCTCAATTCAAAAGAAATACAATTCCCAGATTTATCTGAAAAATACCTGGCTAGATTTTTTGATCCTAATGGATTACTTTCACTAAAGTCTATTATGGACTTAAATCATCATATATCATGCTTTTTAGTATCTATTCATCAGGAACCGATTCATATAGACTCACTTTTTGAAATCATTTCCAAGATTTCTGTGATATCTGGCCAGATTGCAAATGATGGAGCCAATACTAAACATGGTGAATACTCCTCCTTAATAAAAGCTGCTATTTCCCATGCTATCACTTCCATTAGATATTTTTCTCTTTATCAGTCGACTTTACCTCGATTGGTGATTGACAGTGCTGTTGCCGAAATATCATTTTGTGTTTGTAATTTGATTTCAGAAGCAAAGATAAATCCAAATGGAGTAAGCTTTGTTAATTTCTCCAATAACAATATACAATTTGACAAATCTTTAATCAATTCCACCAATTTTGATGATGCACCAAGACCTTTTAGAACTGCAAGAAAAGGCAGCTCATTAGGCTTGACATCAAATGAAGGAAAGAATTCTTTTGGTAAAAACAACTTGAATTTCAATTCTAATCAAATAAGAAAGCCTTTATTATCTATACAGAGTAAATTCAATACCGAGAAACCTGACAGTCTCACAAACGGAAATTTAGAAAAAAATGAAATGTTTTACAAAAAAGGTCTCAAAATTAGTACTCGAATAATAGGCAACTCTGAAAATATGAACATTGAAAATAATATATATACAAATGATAGAAGTGAAGACGATCACAGTTTTGATCAACATAGCAGAAATATTTCGGAATTATTAGATATAGACTCGAACTTTATTGAAGAGTTTAATTCAAACAAAGATTTAACTCATAATAACACCAATAATGTCACTTCTCATAATGGTTTTAATGGTCAATTAATTACCAATAATGTTAGCAAAGTTTCAATTGTTGATATTAGTAAGGAACCAATTGTTTACGATGTTAGTCAGGACTCAATTGTTGATAATAGTACGAGCAAAAACTCAATTACTAACAATATTATGAGCAAAGACTCACTTTTTGATAATGATATAAGCAAAAACTCCACTTCTGATGATGGTATAAACAAAGAATCAGTTAGTCACAACAATGAAAGCGAACAAACGGTTAGTCTCAATAACATGAGCAAAGAATCAACCGTTGACCATATTAATGAAGAATTAAAAACCTCTGGGTTTTTAGCACAATCAACTACCACTGATAACAATTCCGTTTCTTTAAAAAATGCGAGAGACTTTCCACTTAAAAAGTCAAATGAAATGCTACCATTGGCTTCCAGAATTACTTCAGGAAAAATTGTTCAACAAACAATTATCTCTCCTTCGGTTTTAGGTAAAGTCCCTCCAAATGGTAATCAAAATGAAGAGGTCCCACGTCCTCTAAACCACACTCCTAAATCACTTCCTATAGACTCTATTGCTTCAAAACTCACATTAGAAAATCTGTACAAATCAAAGGCTGCAGCAAAAACCGTTGTACATCAAAAATCCACTAGCATTTTGAATTTGTTAAAACAATTTGAATCACCTCAAAATAAAATTCAAAATTTAAGAGCTCCACCAAAAGTTAGTAAAATAAATGGTAGCAGGAAACCAAGCATTGGCGTTTCAAATGTAATTAGCAACTTTGAGGCAAATTCAAGAAAACCAAGTTACAATTCTACTGCACCTGCAAACAAAATTGCAAATTCTGATTTTCATGTGATGACTATTCAAGCTGAAATCGATTCATCTGCTCTTAATAATGAAATTTTACATAACTCTGTTTCATCGGGAATGGCAGAAGTTTTAAGTGGTCTTGCTGTTTCTAAAAAACATGAGATTCAAGAAGGTTCAGATGATAATATTATCAAAAATAAATTGACAGAGGACAGTATTAAGAGTTTTAATTCAATGAACAATAAGGGAGATAACTATGAAAATAGGTCTAAGAATAGTGTTGGTGGTGAAAACAGTGATGGATTTGATACTATTTACGATATTGAAGAAGAATATATTAAGGAAAATCAAAAAATTGATAATGCTAAGTATATTAGTTCTACCATCGATAGAAATGGCGGC
Source organism: Ascoidea rubescens DSM 1968 (assembly GCF_001661345.1). NCBI lineage: Eukaryota > Fungi > Ascomycota > Saccharomycetes > Ascoideales > Ascoideaceae > Ascoidea > Ascoidea rubescens. Next base: position 52,357 of record NW_017962924.1, on the reverse strand, counting down.
AATGAAAATAATAACATTAGTGAAAAATATGAAAAATATGATCAATATGGTAAATATAATAAATTTGACAAATATGAAGAATATGAAGAATATGAAGAATATGATGATAGTGATGATAGTGATGATAGTGGTAACACATTGGATCATAATGAAAGGAAAAACTTTTACAATGATGTTAGTAACAACCAATATGAAAGCGACGAAAGAAAGATCAGTGAAAGTAATGGAAACGCAACAAAAAATAACAATGAAGGAGATAGTATTGATAAAAGCATCAAGGTCATTGACAACATAAATAATGAAAATATTAATAACCAAACCAAAGATGGTAGAAATAATAATAATGAAAATTTAGATTACATAAATCAAAATATTAACGAAACTGCAACCAATGATTGTAAAAGTAACGTTATGAAGCCTTTTAATACTTTAGATGGTCATTTTCATGAGAACACAAATGGTGCTGACGATATTAAAAATAGTGTCGAGAAGAGAGATGATGATGACAATCATCAATTTAAACCTATTGAGAATTATTATATAAGTGATAATCTTTATAATACAGAAGGTATTATTGATAATAAAATCAATTATGAAGACAAAGGCAACAATAGTAATACGAATGGAAAATATACTGATAATAAAAAGAAAAATCAATCAGAAAACAATCTTATTGAAGATATAAACAATGAAGAAGTGAATGAGCAAAGCCAAACAAAGTTGGTTGAAAACAAAATAAATATTAATCAACAAAACTCTTCTGATATTCTAGCAACTTCTAGTATTCAAAAATCACAAGGCTTAAACGCAGAGAGTAATAATTATTTAATTGAGCAATCTATGGTTTCTAAAGGTATTATTACTGAACAAAAGAACTCTGATTCTAGCTTTCATTTTTCAGAAAAAATTGAAAGCTCAGCGTTAAATGATATTTTTACTAACTTTAATAAAAATAGAAGTTCTTTAGACCCAAAAATTTCAGAACCTTTGGATAATACACAAAACGATGGCGACGAAACAAATAGTTTCATTTTATCCAGTTTTGATTTGAACAAAGAAAAGATTTACAATTCATCAACAAATGTTTCTTCAACTTTTAATTCAAACACAAAATCATCCAAAGTTAAATCTTTGGAAATAAAAAAATCATATAATTTAAATAATAGTACTCAGAATAATTTTTTAGAGTCAGCAACACAAAAGGAAATTCATGTAGTTGAATCTTCTATTTTTAGTCCTAGTGAGAATAGACACCTAACTCCGAGTACCGATAAACTGACAGAAATAAATGACATTTTCAGCTCGGATGAACAAGCTCACAAATATAAATTTAGCCCTGATGAAAGCGAATTTTTCACAGACAGAAGTTTGAATACTGGTGGAAGCAGTGCCAAATTTCCATCGCAGTTACACAAAGAGGCATCAGATACTGTTCTAGCCCAGAAAGAACTGTCTGGTAATGAGTTTGCGTTAAGAGCCAGCAACCAGGATTATGCCCCCATTTATGATGATAACAAAGATTATCATTCAATTTCAAGTTTAGATACTACGTCAACACATGAGCAGGATTTAAAATTGAAAAATGAAGTAATAGTAAATGATCAGTATAAAAATGTCAACAAAGATAATGTAATTTCTATCAACAATAACAGATTTTCTTCTTCTTTAAGCTCTTCAAGTTCATTAAAAGATTTTGAGATGGAAATGAAATATTCACAAGATACTAACTTTAATAACCATCCTTCTCAAAATTTTGTTTCTGATTCTAGAGTTGGTAATCAGACTCAACAACCATCTTATATATCAACTCAAGAAATTGGTTCAGATTTTAATAACGAGTATGATTCAGATTCGGATTTTGAAATTATGAATAGTGGATTTCAAATTCAAAATAACAACTTAGAAAACCATTCAATAGACCTATCTTTAAGCCGAAACAAAACAGATTCTTTGGTGGTTCCGGATAAAGTTGAATTACACATAAAACATCCAATACAACCAATTGTTGAAAAGTTCGATAAAAAAAAAGGATTTTCTTTTTCTTCATCCAGTTCTTTTAAACAAATTAGTACTACAAAAAACTCACATACAATAGCAAATGAACTACAAACTCAAGAAGTTGAAAAAGATAATAAGGTTGAAATTCCTAAAAAAAATCTTAGTTTTTCTGATGGTCTATCTCTTCAGCCAAAAGAGTTTTCTTCTTTAAAAGCTGAAGCCTTGAATCAAAATATGCTTTTAGAGAACTCTAGTGATGATCATACAGAATTTGAAATGGTGAATATTAAGCCGAAAAAGCTTGATATTTTATCTCTGGAGGTTAAACTCAACTTAATTGAAAGTTCTAACAATTTGCAAATGAATGACGTTAACTCCGACAAAATTGGATTTTCACAGCAAAAGATTTTAGATATTCACCAATCACTGCTTGAAAATCCTGATTTGTATAATTCTGATTGCAACAGTCACAATGTTGATTTAACTAATCATTTATCAGAAGTTGATATTGATCATAAAATGCTAGAATTAGATTCTTCCAGGGGTTCAAAAGAAGGAAAGAATTTGAAAGTTTATAATGAAACCAAAAAATCTTTTAGTAACCTTGAAGAGTCGGACAAGACTGATTCTTTAGTTAAAGCCTGTGTTTCAAATAATGAATTTGACAACAGTCATCAACATTTGCACAAAGATAGCGAGAATAGTTCAACTTCTAACTTTGAAATGTATAATGGCTCAACCAAAAGATTTGTTGATTCAAAAAAATATAAAACCAACCAAAAAAGTTTTGTGAATGAAAATTTTGCTTATAAGTTTGATCACAAAAACAATGATGATAGTGATTACTTATCAGATGATAATGATTATAGCGATTTTTCGTTTCATGAAAATGCACACACTGAAAAATTTTTTAAGGGTCAAGGATTGATCTCTAAAAACATTTACGATAGCAATCACAATTCAGATTTCGAGTTTTCTATTGGTCCCGATAACAGGAAATTTTTTCGAAATCAAGATGATTTTTACGACAGTGACAATATAGAAGATTTTTCATTTCCTCAGAAAAATAAAACCGCTAAACCTGATCTGTTTGATGAAGGAACTTCTTTTGAGAAAAATGTTTTGGACTTGGATATAAAGAATAAGAGTAAGCTACAACAATCAGATGAGCAGTCAAGCAATCAAACCAATTCCAGATCAAAATTTGTTGGCTTTGAAAAAGCACAAAAAGAAAAAAATGAAGAAAATACTCAAAACATAGGTGATACTCACTTCGAGAAAGATGATTATAATATTGAAGAAATATTTTTAAAAGATCCGTCAGAGACTGTTTATGATGTGGAGGGTGAAGGCATTACTAAATATTCTCAGAACTATCTGAATACTGATAAGGTAGATACAGACACAGACATAGATGAAAAACCAAAAACCAAATTTGAAGACTACAAAAATGAAAACAGTGTGAAGATGAAAAATGAAAAAATAAGTTTGAATGGCAATGAAAAGAGTTCAACAGAGTCACCGAAGCCTTTAGCATATGAAGATAAAAATAAAGAAAGCGTAAATAATAAATGTTTTTCTACAGCAGAGGAGGTATACTCAAATGAAATTTCTGAAAATGATGCTTCGGAAATTTTTACTGAAAAAAAAAATTTAAATAAACACACGAATAATAAATTTAATATTGATCTTAGCCAAGATTTTGAGAAGTTGACACCAATTATTACGAATGGTGGTGATTCTACAAACTCGATTAAAGATCACGACTATGGTGATATCTGTATTCCAAATATTATAAATCGGAAAAATGATACAGAAAACTCTAGTTTAGCTCATTTTAACGAAATTGATAGTATTAAAAATGCTAAAGAAGAAAACGGAAATGTTACTAAAATAATTCCTAAAAGTTATCCAATGAATGTTGCAAATGTTAAACAAAATTCGAAACCTATTAGACTCGATTTAAATCATGAGGAAAAAGAGAATAATAAATTTTTAAATGATTTAGGTTATCAATTAAATGTGAATGGAAATGAAGTTGGTGATAAAAGGAAAACGCTGAATGAAAAAGACAAACAAGAAAACAATGATAAAGAAACTTTAAAAATTAAAGAAAAAATTAGAAGTAATTCATTGGGAAGTATTGCTGACAAAAACTATCAAAAAATTATAAATGAGAATGGAAATGATTTAGAAACTCAAGATCTAGAAGCGAACCGAGAAGTTGCAAGTAAACCCTTACTTTTAGACAGCATTGATAACATTCATGATACCAAAATAAAACAAAAAAGTTTAATTGATCATGAAAAGAAAATAGAAAGCGGTTTTTTTGTTTCAACTCAAGAAAGTTATTCTCATTTAGATAATGAGAATATTGTGAACACTGAAAGCAAATTTGTAAAGAGCGAACTGCAAGTTATTAGTAATAATGAAGACCACAGTATAATTTTCAATAATCAAAATGAATTAAAGGAAGATGAAAAATTAATTGGAGAAGAAATCAATAAAAAGGATGTTATTTCTGATTTCATTAGAGATAAAAAAACAACTAGTAACATAATTAATGAGATAGATGCATTTGATATTGATGAAAAAAGTGTTGATAATCAGAGGCAAGTTAAAGAAAATCTATTAAAATCTTTTGTGGATCAAGACTGTTATCCACCAATGACAAACAATCAAAGTAGCATCGAATCAATTGTTGAGCTAAAAAATGATAAGCCTGAAACGCGAGAAACCAATAACAGTGTTGATATAAAACATCCAAAACAGGAAAATAATGTCAAATATATAAAAGAAAATAATAAGAATATGCTAAATATTGAAAAAATATTGGGTCAAAATCATAACGATACAATAAATAAAAGTGATCCAAGTGAAATTGAAACCACCTCAACTGTTGATTTTCAAAAAAATCCTGATAACAACTCAAAAAGTGATGAGAATCACATAGATGATAATAAAAAACTTTTGTTAGAGTTTAAAGAGTTGCTGAATAAATCAAATTCCAAGAACACAGATATTGCTTTGGAAGATCTCAATCAGGTGGGAAATAATTTAAAGGGAAGCCTTTCTAAATTTGATTACCAGACCAAAGATTCTCAGCTTGATAAATATCAAGAAAACAAATCCATTGATTTTAATGACAATAAACAACCTAGAACTATCGAAAATAATAAAAAGGCTTTGAATGATGACAATGAAACTGAAACTGATTATCCAAATAATTTTAATGATCAAAATTATCATAACAAATACTATGATGTACAAGATCAAAAAAAAACTACTTTTGAAAATGAAAATAATACCTCAAATTCTTTTATTCAAAAAGATTTAAACATTTCTAATCAAAATTTAGATTTAGTCATTCAATCCTCAAATAAAGTAGCAATAAGAAAACAGAACTTTTCACCGAAGTTGGATTTAAAAAATGAAATAAAGAATTACAATGATAAGTATCAAAAAACTGACATTTTGCTGAATCCTGATGATTCAAAAATAAAATTAGACTATTTACCAGAATTGCAAATTGGATTACAGGAAAATAACTTCGGGCATGATTATGAGACTTTTAATTCAAATAACGATGACTTTTCTGATGATATAACCAATGAAATAGGCAACCAGCTATTTCAAAATTTGGAGAAAAACACATATTGTTTTACAAAAGACATAAACAGTGAAAATATAACAGACAGCCTGCAAAATAATGGAAAATTCGATATTTCTACAGAGGAAAATAATAATGGTTTTACAAAAGAAAAGGAGATCATCGTTTTTGAAGAATCAAAAGATATTCATCAAAGAGAGAAAAAGGAATCTAATTTGAACCAAACTATTAATCATCAGTATAAAAGTGATTCGGATAATTCAAATTTTAGCTCTCAAAATATCTTGCTGAACCCAAGGGAAATTCCCGGGGAAATTATATCAAACAAAGATGCTACCAATGAGTTTATTCTTTTTGGTGATAATGGTAAGATAGAAAAAAAGATAAATTCAGACTCTGAAAATAATTTACAAACAATAGCAAAACTTGACAAAGATACAAATGAGTCTGTTGATATTTATCATGAGAACGGGAATCTTAGGAAAATAGATTTTACTTTTTCTAGAGAGAGTATTGATAAGCTTGAAATAACAAATAAGAATGAGTTATCAAGTAATAATAATGAATTCATATATGGTAAGAATGAATTAATATTTGATGAGCATGAAATAACAGATAATATTGCTGACTTAGTATATGATAACACTGGGATAAAAAATAATAATACTAAATTAATTCATGATGAGACTGAGATGGCAAATAATGAGAACAAATCGATATATGATAATAATGAGTTAAGTAATACAAATAAGCCAATACGTAATAAAATTGAAACTAAAAATAATAATACTAAATTAATTCATGATGAGACTAAAATGACAAATATCATTAATAAATCAGTATATGATAATAATGAACGAGCAAACAATAACACTGAATTGCTACATGATGATACTGAAATAAAAACCAATAAAACTGAATTAATACTTGGTAAGACTGTAATGACAAATAATGAGAAAAAAGGATTATATGATAAAACTGAGACTAAAAATAATAACACTAAATCCACCCACGATAAGTCTGAAACAAAAAATAATAACAAATCAGTAGATGACAAAACTGAAATTGAAAATATTAACGGTGAAATAATAGATGGTAATAATGAGTTAGCAAACAATACAAAGCAGATTCTATACGATGGGAATGAAATGTCAGATAATATCGCTGACTTAGTATATGATGAGACTGAAATGATAAACAATGAAAATAAAGCAGTATACAACAATAATGAGTTAATAAGCAATACAAACAAGCCAATACTTAATAAGACTGAAACTAAAAATAATACTAAATTAATTCATGATGAGACTGAAATTAAAAATAATAATAACAAATCAGTATACGATGAGAATAAAATGAGGGATAATAAAAATACAATAACAGATAGGACTGAAATAACAGATAAGAATCAGTTAGTAAGCAATACGAATAAAATTGGAGATACAGATGAACTAGTAAATGATAAGGATAAAATAAAGAAACATATGAATGAAGTAGCAAATGATAGGAATGAACTAGCAAACGATAATAATGAAATTACAGATAATAATAATTTTACAAATGAGAATATTGGATTGAGAAATAATAAGAATAAACTAACAAATACTCAAAATAAGATTATCTTGGAAAATCTTGAACTTAATTCAATTAACACAGCTGTGATTTCCAAAAACAATTCTTCTAAGAATGTGGAGATAAAAAACAATCAGAATGTTAAAAATATTCATCAAAATCCTTTTATAGAGCAAAAAGCACGCAATAATGATAGCTTTTCTTCTTTAACAACAAATCTTGATGGAACAAGATATTCAAATACTAGTAAAGATCATACACCATTTCTAAAAACTGATAAAGAAAAGTTAGAAAATAAATCATTAATTTCTCAAAACAAAATAGCTTCTGATGATGATAATGATGATGGTGATGATGATGATGATGATGATAAACTTGAAAGTGAATTCAATGATAATAAATGCTTTGTAAGGACTTTGGATGAATCAAAAACTAAAGTCAGTGAGGAAAAAGCATATCCAAAGGCATTTATTGAATTGGAGAATAAATACAAAGCAGATTTAAAAACAGATAGCAAAATAAATAAAAGTAAAGAAACAAATAATTCTGGATTAATTCAAAATCCTTTGATACTTGAAAACAGTCCTGAAGAGTATTTGGGTAAAATTAATTTTGAGTCTGATAGCACTGAGATGCCCTTTAATCAAAAAAGTGATTTTGAAGATTACGAAGACTTGAATGAAAAAAGACAAGAAGAAAAATATCGTGAAGCCCAGTTTCCACAGTATACGTTACGGCAGAACACTGAAAACGATAAAACTTATATTCAAAATCAAACTTGCAAAACAAAAACCGAAAAAGAAAATACTTCAAAGACTAATTATCAACAAGAAAATTATGGGTGGAAAACTTATACACAACCAGATCAACAATCTTCAAATTATAAACAGCAGCATACTGAACAGCGAAATTTTGAACAGCAAAATCAACAATTTAGAGATAATCAACAGCAAATTAATCAACAACAAAATATTACACAGTACAGTCCGGAACTTCAGAATCACCAACAGCAAATTACTGAAGAATATGACTATAAAGAGTTAAGCGAAATAAAAAATAACCATCAACCTAAAGCACAAGATTATCAAGAACAAAAACACAAACCAAAAGAATATCAATCCGACGGTTATGAACCGAACGAGCCCAGCCCAAAAGCTTACAATTCACAAGCATACCCAAATAAAATGGATAAAAATGTAAGCAATGAAAATGAAATTGAAAAGAAACAAGAAAAAAGTGGTGATATTATAACAGACAAAACATATGGAATGGGAAAACTAGACAGCACTGAATTTTCTCATCCAAGTGTTCTTAATGTAATAGTTAATGATAATGTTTTGGAACCGCATAGTGTTTATAATGCTACAAATTCCAGCTTTTTAAAAGAGAATCAAGTTGAAAAAGTTTCATTCAGTGATGATACTATTCACACTGTCAAATATAATCAAGTTGATAACAGCAATCATGTTTCTCAATCTACACTTAAAGGCTTTGGTGTTGGTAAAGAAACAACAAATAAGTCCAAATCAAATGAAAATGAAGTTGAAAATGACAAAAGCAACTCAAACGAAATTCAAAAGCATATTGTGGAGAAAAGTGAGGATTATGAAAACAACGATAATCGAACATTGGGAAAACTGAGAAAAACTACAGCTTTAAATATTGATTCAAAATCTAATTATGAAAATAATTTCGTTGAAACTCTGGATATACACTACTATGATGATTTGGTAGAGGAAGATTCAAGTTTATCTGGATTTAAGAATCATAACAGAAATTTATCTGCAAAAAATTCTAAAGCTGAAAATTTATCCCAAAGCAAATATATTGATGTCCAAACCAATACAAAAAATCGGCTTATGAATGAAAGTAAAAATCTAATGATGGATCAAACATCTTGGCATGAACAAGTTCTGAGCAAAAATGATAGTGTTAGCAATAAAGAAAATATGGCTACTGTTCTCAGGTTGCCTGTAGATTCCTCAGCGGCTTCATATAAAGCACAATTGCAACAAACTGATGCTCTCAGTATAGATGGTAGATCTGAAAATTTGAGACAAAGTGATAATTTTACTGACAAAGACCTTTCCAGTGGTTCTGATGAAAGAGAAACTCGAGCAAATGAAAGCGATGGGTTAAGAATGGTTATTTCAGGTAGTGAACCTCTTCTGAACACTAATTTATCTATTACATCATCGCATAAGCTGCTAGGTACTGATCGAACTCATAATATGAATCAAATGCAGTACGAGTATCAGAAATCTGGATATGGCAATAATTTGGATGTTAAAGGAATTAACTATAATAACACTTTGTCTGTTATGGGTAGTTCCTATGATAAAAAAGTGGATGGTTATCAATCAGGCGAGTCTGTTAAGCCAAATCCTATAGAAATTCCACATTCGAATTATTCTGTTCCTAGCAGCGAAAACTCTTCTCTTCCGCCACTGAGAGATGATTTGGATAAAGAAGCCGAGGAATTTGATATTGATACGTTTGATATTGACGATCCTGATAATACATTGGCACATCTTTTGTTGTATTTGGAGCACCAAACCATTCAAGTGATTTCTACGATCCAGGCATTATTAACAACTATCAAACTACCCGATTCGACCAATGGTCAATTGAGAGATAGTTCAAGTGCAATCACAAAGGTTGTGAATCAAATGTATGATGCTACTCGGGTTTCAATGTCACAAAGCAGAAACTACCAGTTAAAAGAACATGGCATTTGGGTTACACAAAACTTGTATGATTGTGTCAGAAGAATGGACATGCTTTGCAACAATGGGAAATTCGATAGAGATTATGCCGATAAACACTTTAAACAACGGCTTGCAGGAATTTCATTTGACATTGCTAAATCCACAAAGGAACTTGTTAAAACAGTTGAGGAGGCGTGTATTAGAGAGGAAATTTCTGCTATTGACCAAAAATTGAATAGATTTCAGCAAATTTGAACAAATTTGGGTGGGTTATATTATAATTATTTTTGAATTTTTTGTTTTATATTATTTTTTTTCTTAAATGATATTTTGATTTTTTCTTATAATTTAATACAAAGTTAAAGAGTAGTATTAAAGTGAGGAAGGAGAGGGAAATAAACAAAAGAGTTACCCTCTTTTAACTTAAAATAAGGAAAGGTGAAAAGCGCAGTTTAAGAGCGAAAAAAATACTGGCAGCTATCAGAGATCAGTTATCGTAATCATAATCATAATCCCAAATCTAAAAAATGAGATATCAAAGACTCAAGTACTGATATCAATATGATAGAGCTAATTAAAAGAAACGCATTCTGGAGGTATCCTATAAATAAAGAGGTGTATGAATCATGCTCAGCGAAACATATCTCAACTGGATCGATAGTGATACCTTATCCCTTTAAATTTATGAGTGAAGATCTAAGTGCTAACGAGCTATTAATTCATTACAAGCCATTTTGTTATTTTTCCAAGCCAGTTTATCTGTCGAATAATATGAATGAGTTGTTCAACAACCAGTTAATCGATATCCAAAACGACTGGAACAAATATTCCAGAGATCCAAATGACGGGCTGTTTTTCTATTCCATTTTTCCAACTATTTATTCGATAACTGCTTCAACAGTGGTGACAATATTTTTAAGCATAATAGTATTTACCAATTTCAATTCCAAACCAAGTTTTTTGTTAAAGGTGGGAACAGTGTTAGCATCAATCAATTTGACGTTACTATTAATTGTTTCAATTATATTTCTTGAAAAGAATCATGAGGCTCTTAATTCTAACAGCGGAGATTTATTCATCGATTTTCTAAGCAGTTATAAGCCCTTTAATATCATTGATTTTTTGGCTATATTGATTCTACAATTTGTGCAGGTTCAAATTATCATGCGAATCTTTTCAAGGCAAAAGGAAAAAAGATTTACATTTTTCATGGGAGGAATACTATCGATTATTTCTCAGGTAATTTGGGCAGTATCAACCTACAGTTCTAGCCATGGTTCAATTCTAAGCTCAAAGAGCATTGCATTCAACAATGTGAAAAACAACTTGCAGTTCAGTAACCAAAGTTATTCTAACCTAAGCAACTTCATAAACAGCAGTGCAGTGTTTGCTTTGTTGCCGGCGTTTGTTTATTTACTACGAATATCGCTATCGGTTATTTTCTCGGTGTTGATTGGGATATACTGTTTCATGAAACGAAAAATCATCTTTCAAAAAAAATTGATCTTAATCACAACGTTGACGTTTCTCACAATCAACTTGGAGTTTGCATTTTTCATTGCAGATGTGTCAAATCTATGGGTTAGTGAGCTCAGCGAAATTTTCAACACTTGCTGTTATGTGATCAGCACAGTGTTGGTGTGGGAGTGGATCAACCGGGTGCACCACATGGAGAAAATCAAGGAGAAGAGCGGTATCTTGGGCCGGCCCTTCTACGAAGAAGAGGAGATCAACAACAATAACTACGACGACTACTACGACAACAACAACAGCAACACCGGCAGCAGCAGCAACAACGGCATGACCGCCACCAAAATGAACACCAATCCCCTGAACAGTGCCAATTTCAGCAGCAACGCCGATGGCAGTGATTTTATTGCAAACTTTGGTCTCGAGCACTCCAATCACAACATCGTTGCACAAGCCCCTCAGGACAAAACCATAAGAAAGGTGCACAAGGTGTCCATTGTTGACAACATCATGAATCTCACAGACCAATTGATATTGTATGGGCTTCCCATCCCCAGATCCACTTCAGTCACCTCCTCATTGAGAGAAAGAGAGAACAGAATCCGCAGCAACTTGAAGAAAAACTACAAGAAAAACAACAAAATCAACAAGCTCCGGAAAAACAAGAACCGGGAAATGCAAATCTTCATCAATCGACAGGACGACAAAAAAGACAGCACCCACAGCAACGATGGCGGTCACAACAACAGTAACACAAACACGTCTGCCAACAACGGAAACGCCAATGTTTACACCTACAGCGTGAACGAAATCAACTGCGACGATTAGTCACATGCCAGTGCACTCATGCCAAGACAAACTTGGCAGCTGGCCTGCATTGAGAGCTGGTGCATTGCGGTGCATGGGCACTTTGACATGTGAAAGTGGAGCAACTTCTGGATTGGGCAGCAGTGTCATTGATGATGCTTCGACTCCACAGTTGGAACTTATCTTGATTCAATTTAAATACAACAACTGCTCTGTTGTCCTTCATAACCTCAGAAGTTGCAGCATTCTTGTTTCCATCGGCGCTTAATCTTCTTGAAATGTTGGGCTTAGTTTCCGTGAACCAAACATACAATTTTTCCTTCTCAAAGTTTTATATAAAGAACAGATCCCTAATTCTAAAATCTTCCTATATTTTGCTACTTTTTGCTACGGTGAATGGTGACTTCAAATTGTCAAATATAAGTTTTAAATCTAAAGACCAGACTTTGAATAATAACGCCAACACTACAGCTGCTAGTACTGTTTCGCGAAATAACTCTGATGTTAACTCCAGTGGTGGTTCCAGTTCCAGAAATGTCCCTTCTAATATTTCAGAATCCACAAATCATCGGGACACCGGTTTGAAACAACAGCTCAAGAGAAAAATCACTAAAAATTTTTTTTTTGATTTAATAAAATTGATTTTACCTTATCACAAAAATCCAGCAGAATCAAGAAAAATAATTTTTATATTAATATCTCAAATAATTTTATTGTCATCAAAAATATTTCTAAATTTAAAAGTTGCTTCATTAGACGGAAAACTAGTTTCAAATTTAATTTCAAACAATTTCAAAAATTTCATCAAGTTGATTTTCATTTGGCTAGTTATTGGAATTCCAATTTCGTTAATTAATTCCACTTTAGAATACTTATCGAGCAATTTATCAAAATTGATTAAAATTAATTTGACTTCTTCTTTGATTGAGGATAGCTACTTTAAAAGAAATAATTTTTATAAAATAATTCATTTGGATAACAGAATTTCCGATCCTCATCAGAGAATCTGCAATGATATTCCTAAGTTTGCTAAATCATTGAGTACATTGCCAACACGATTATTCAATCCTTCTATTAATTTATTGATTTGCGCCAACCAATTGGCTAATTATGGTCAAAATATTGGTGGAGCTGAAGGCACTTTATTGCTTGGTTTAGTTGTTCATTTTTCCACTTTGTTTTTAAAATTGGTTTCTCCCAAATTTTCCAAAATCACTGCCGAGCAATCTCAAATAGAAAGTGATTTTAAAACTCTTCATTCTAAAATTATAAACAATAACGAACAAATCGCCGCTTTACGAGGCTATCATAAAGAGCTATCTAATTTAGATTTGGCTTATTTTAGAATTGAAAATTTTTTAAAATCAACTTTTAGGAAAATCGCAATATATGACTTATCTAAAACTTTCATTATCAAGTATACTTGGGGTGCTTTAGGATTGATTTTATGCTCCTTTCCAATTTTCTTTTCAAAAAATATTAACAAGAAGACAATATCTCAAGATTTTATTAGAAACAGAAGACTATTAATGAGTGCTTCGGTTTCTTTAGGTCAAATCTTATCTTCCAAAAAATATGTCGACGAGGTAATTGGCTTTTCATCAAGAATTATTCAATTTAGACAAATATTAAATGATTTACAAGAAAAGGATGACGGATTTCCTTCGACTAATAACTTAAATCACAATGATAATTTGATCTCTTTCAAAGATGTTCCATTAACAACCCCTACAGGTCAAACCCTTATTCCAAGTTTAACTTTTAAAATAGATCACGGAGATAACTTGCTAATATTAGGCCCAAATGGTTCCGGCAAATCTTCTTTGTTTCGAATTTTAAATAATTTATGGCCATTTACCAAAGGTGAATTGATTGTTCCAAATTATTCTCTGATTTTTTATTTACCTCAAAAACCTTATTTAATTAAAGGAAAAACTTCTCTAAAAGGACAAATTATCTACCCTAAAACTTTAATGGAATTTAATGATGAAAACAAAGACCTGAAAATAAGAACATCAACGATTGATAGAATTTGGAATATACTAAATATTTTAGAGTTGGATGATTTAGTGGATGATGGTCAGGCTTCTTCCAGTGATGGAGAAAACGATCCTTTAACATTCACACTACGAAATAAAACTAATAATGCACCTAGAGATCAGAGAAAATACACTGCTGACAATGGTGACTTAATTTTGAACAAACAAAACACAAAAGATGCTGAAAATTCGGTTTCAATTGATGAATTTGATTTGATTAAAAATTGGTCTGAAGAGCTATCATTAGGATCCCAGCAAAAACTAGCAATGGCCCGGTTATACTATCATCGTCCAAAATTTGCTGTTTTAGATGAGTGTACTTCGCAGGTTACTCCAGAAATGGAAACAGCAATGTACGAACACGCCACAAAAGCGTTGAAAATATCAATAATATCTGTTGCCCATAGAACCTCTTTGTGGAAGTTTCATAATTACTTGCTACAGTTTAACGGTGATGGTACATACATTTTCAAGAAATTTAATTATAAAAAGAGATTGGCCTTGCAAGATGAGAAATTTTTGATTGAGAAAAACTTGAATAATGTCGGATCTCTTCAATCCAGAATGAACGAGTTGAAAATTGTCAAAGAAAATGAGTTTATCAAACAAAAATCGCACTCAGATCTATCTTCTTTAAGCAATAATTCTACTCTTATAAATGACATTAATGGAACTTACGTCGATAAGTTGAAAGGTTTAAGATAGTTGAACAGCTCTTGGGCCATTTCGCGTTCCCAGAACCCTCAATTATCTACATTTATAAATCACAAGTATAGTAAAAAAATAAACGGTATATAAACTACAAATTTAAGAAATCCAGATCCTCTGTAGGAACCAAGTTCAGACTCCTGCTGTCCTCCAAATTCAGAAGGCAGTTCTTCAAAAACACCATTTTTGCCTCTCTGAATATCTCACGGAGCTTTTCCTCGTCGTGGCACACGTCACGGAAGTCTAACATAATCTGCTGTGAGTCAAAATCGTCAGACTCCTGGCTGGAGGGAAGGTGTGGGCCCGTAGCTCTGTCACTATACAAGTTGAATATGGTGATTCTTTTTCGGTCCAAGTTCACTCTTGCAATGTGTGTGTTGTTTGGTGCTAGAAACAAATTGCCCTCGTCCATTATCTCTGCAATATATGCCCCAGAGAAGTGAACGTATTGGCTGTACACATAGCTCGGAACTCCCCATGAGTACTTTATATTGAACCTTTTCTGGTCTTTGGATGTTATTGAAGCTGGTTGATTGTCTAATAGAAACCCGGATTTGTTCAAAAGATATCCATGGTAGTAGAATTTGTTCCTGGAGAAAATCGTTCCACAACTGCTTTCGTTGAACTCCTCATCTTCCCAAGGATTCAAAGCTAATTTAACATCGACAAATGAGTGAAATGGATTTTTGTTTGTAATTTCATACAACTCATTCCATGGAATCTCAACTAGTCTTAGGTTATTCATTTCACATCTTCTTGCCCAACTGGAAATTTTATTGTCAATTAATTTGCTAGTGGCGTTTAACCACTCAATTCTGAGATGAAAACAATGATCTGGATTATGAACTCTATCATAATGAACTGTCAATAGCTCTTGCCTGTATGATTTTGTTCCTTCCGGGTCCATATCAATAACCACTGATTTGCTTAGTTCAGCATACTCTGCTTTGTGTTCGATATTTGAGTTGGGGGTATCAGGTTCTGCCCAATAATTTGTTCTTGGTGTTGGTGGTGGCATGGTAAACACAGGACTAGTATTGTTTGGATTTGTGCTACTGGATAATAGTGTAGCAGCTGAGGAAGTTGATCTGATTCTCGTCATTTTTTGAACTACATTCGATGTTGTCCCACCAATTAATACATTGCTACTCACTCCATTTCCGTTATTGTTTCCCGCTACACCATTAGTCGTGCTTCCTTTATCATGTGAAGAATCCGTTACTAGTGGGCTACCAAGACCATTATTAGATTTTTTATTTTGCATCGACTTTTTTCTAAGATTCTTGATTTCAAATTCTGGCCTCAATTGATAGAAATAATTACCATCCAAAAATTCATTTCTTTTTTCAACATGAGCAAATAATTTTTTGGCCATATACTGTTTTCCCAATGCAACAGCTTCTTCCCTAGTAGAAATATCTTCAATGTTCTCAATCATCCAGTTTACCAACTCACTGGCAATAAAACAATTTGCATGAACTTTGAAATGCCATGTACGATTGATCAAATTCACACCATTAACGCTTTGTAACTCTTGAGCAAGTTGCACCAAACTTATTTGCTTGGTAAATTTTTTCTGAATTTTAACTATTGGATCTTTTGTTTCTTGTAGTTTATCGAAAATAGACTTTTCAGAAATAAAATCAGCTAGAGATTCTGTATAGAAATATGGTTCTCTTATAAGTTCTTGTTTCAATTTAAATCGGTTAAATTTATCTTTTTCTTTCAATTTTCTATTTTCCTCCACGGTTTTATATGTTTCTCTTGTCAATTGGGCTACAAAATTTCTAATTCCTTCAATTGTTTTTTCTTCCAGATTAAAATCATTCAATTGATATCGAGATCTCATTGTACCTGACGTCTTATGCTCATCAAATGAATACTGCATTGGTAAAATAACATACTTTGCTCGGTAGAGTTTAATTTCATCCCTATTTCCTGCTAAATAATGATCTATTCTGTTCCAATCGTGAACTATTGGTTCAGATTTCAAAGAATTGATCGTAGAAGGAGTGTATTGTTGGGCATATCTTGTTCTAATGTATGGTCTGTAAACTTCTTTTTCACTAATTGTTTTATTGTTTTTTGGTGAAGGTGAGCTTCCAGCACCGGAAATTGAATAAGGACTTTCGTTGTGGCTTCTTCTTTTACGGAAAATCATCACCACACACCCAAAATCCTCGGCATTGATTCTGTGAACTTCATCGTTTAGAGATAGATATATTACAGAAGATTTTGGAATGATATCCGTTTTATAAGATCGTTTATCTGGAATATATCTATTTTTATTTACCGGATTTCTAGCAGAACTTTTATCAAATGAATTACTAATATCAGTGATTGGCATGTACTTGATTAGAAGATTATTTGAGTTTTCGAAATCCGAAACAGCTTTTCCTTCACATATTTGAAAACCTAATGAAAGTCTTGTGTATATGATTTCTCTCATTAAGTCACTATAACTGATTTTGGAAGAGATAACTTCATAAGAACCGTTTGTATAATTAAATTCAAGAGCATCTTTTGTGGGGAAAATACTGGTAGTTAAAGGTAATGCAGCAGGAGTTGATAGTGATTTCCATTTGATTGAGTCTTTATTAATTGTTTGCGATCCAGATTTGGGAAAAACATTGCTCCATTTTCCATTTTCAAATATCCCAGCAGTCGAGTTAGGTTTAGCAATTGACTTAGAAGGGTTTTCGATAAAAGTGCCAAGATGATAATCTTCATTGGATGAGCCGTTTTTAAAATCAATCTTCCTGTTAAAAGAGGAAAAATTATTGTTTGAGTTTTCAGTGACTCTGACGTAATTTTTTGGCTTGAAATTTCCAACAGTATTCAAGTCCTTTTTAATAGATTTCTTGCCAGTTAATGGTTCTTCATTATTGATATTTCGGTTATATTTCCTATTGTGAGATCTAATAATATTGAGTTCACTGACTTTATGTTCTTTAGAACGAGAAGGGTGATCATTATTAGAGAAAGATGTCTTAATTGATAATATTTCATTTCTTGTTAATGACTTGTTATCTAATTCACCGTTTATATCCAAGACTGAAGCAGAAGCAGAATGAGCAAAAGAAGAATTGGAAGGAGTGGAAGAAATTGTACTTTTGGAAGAACTTAATCCAAGCAGAGAAATTCTTTTCAAAGAAGGATAGGCTCTAGAATTTTGAGTTTTAATTTCACTTTTAGCATAGAACTTTGTTTCTTCGGCTGTTGGTAGCCCCTTTGATATGTTATGTTTTAAAGCAGAGGATAAAGATCCACTATTAGTTAAAGATGTGTGAGGTTGATAGTATTTTGAGTGCAAAAGTGATAGTTTACCTTTAGTAGAAGAGTCATCCTCACTACTACTTTGATCATTGGAAAATACATTATTATCGTAATTTTCCATGTAAGAGCCCACTGATTTAACATTTGAAGAATTTGTTTTTTGTTTTTGAGAAAACTTAATAAATAGATTTTTCAAATCATCCTGCATAACACCCATCATTTGGATTTCATAAATTTTACATCTGGGTTTCCAAATGTAGAGGTTGTTATTATAGACATTATCATTTGAGTTAACTTGATCTTCCCAAAATGAAGTATCAACCCAGCTTGGAATTCTATGAATGAGATCATTTTTTAGAGAGTATCTGAATAAAGGAGTTGGGTATAGTGGAGGTTGACTGAGACAGATAATATCAAAGGAGTTTTCTAGAGAAAGCATTCTTTCAGATGTTGTTTTGAATAACTCATAATCAACATCGAACAAACCACTGCCTGGGGTTATTAGGATGAAATGATTTGTTGTGTGTCTAAAGTCTGGATCTTTAAAATAGTCGGCTACTAAAGATGTACTTAAATTAATTGCCTCTAAAAGATTACCCTTTATTGTTGGTAGAAATTTTCCACGAATATAGTATTTGTCGTCATTTTTATTGTGTTGATATAATATGTCTTTTGCAAAATTAGCAAATTCGTAACGTAAATAATACATGATTTTGTCCCAATGAATAACGTTGATTTGATCTACAACAACTCTATAATAATCTCTAGTTAAATTTTTGGATAATCTTTGACCAGGTGTTAGCTTGTTCCAATTTGAATCTAAATAATCGATTGAATCAGATACACTTGTGAACAAAACAATTGTAATTAAATGGTTTATTTTTAGTCTTGACCAATGCTTTAGGATTTTGGGAAAAATGGAGTTTATGACTTTGTGGAACATTATCTCGCCATCTTCTTCGAAATTAAACATTTCATTTGATAATTGAATCAAAAAAGTTAATCTAGCAGACTTTGATCTAAAGATGATTTTTGTATTTCGATCGACGTAACCACTGAAAAACTTTTTATTGTTGACGTAGATTGAATTGATTATTATATCATTTGTTGTTGAACTGAACAAAGAAGAATTGTTCAAAGGCTGGTTTTTATAAACACAATTGTTCACTAAAAGAGAAGATAAATGCCACATATCGCCTCTTGTCAAGTACATGTTTCTGATGTTGATTTCTAGTAAGTCGATATTGTATTTTTTTGAATTTGGTTCAAGTAGTTTAATCAAGATTTGAGAGTTTCTGTCTATGGATAATATATAAGGCAAACCCTTTTTCTGATCAGATTTGGGTGTTAAGAAGGAGATTGGATGTGCATGGTTGGAGAAAGTTGGAGGATAGCTTTTCAATTTGAAGATTAATTTCAACCTTCTGTCTTTGGGTCTAAACTGAAAACTGTGGATGATATTTGAAGGGATTTGTTTAGTATTGAAAACATTCGCATCAGTAGGGTTTGAAAAAGCAGTTGTTGTTGCCAGCGCTGTCTTAGAGATACCGCCTGTGGGAATTGGAGAATTTAGTTTGCCTGTTAAGTCAAATTGATTTAGCTGATTTGGTTGATGAAGTTTATCGGCGTGACTAGAAGTAATTGGTTTGTTGGAATCATCGTTAGAATTGCTGAAGTTGCTAAGATTATTGTGATTGCTGGAGGCTTTCTTTTTCTTGAGATCTTTTGCAATTGATATTTTTTCAAAACGAAGCAACTGGGCCAAAGAATCCTCAGCGATATCCTTCATAAGGTCTGGAAACAGAATCCTTAGTGCATCGATATCAACAAGAATTGGTTCTTTGGAAATTTGGATGTCGTGGAAGCCGCAGGATAGTAGAACGCCGCCATCGTACACAGACATCAAGCTGGGAGTCGAGAGCTTGTTCATTCTCAGAGAATGATCACCTTAGCTGAAGAAGAGTAGGAAAGAGGTTGGTGATCAGTCGCTCTTTTGGGACAGAGGCTGTTGCGCCCATAGCGCTGGCGCATGCACTCAGCAAGCGCAGACGCGCAATTTCACAGACAGAAGCATACGCACTCCCAGCACTGGACCACCGCAGGCCGTACGCTGATTGGCTGCTTTGTTCTGTTGCAGTGCGTCCCAGTTAGGAAGGCGTGGGCTGCTCTGCTGCTTCTGCCGGATTTGGTGGATTTGGTGGTTCTGGATCTACCGTTTTCAGGCGTGTTTTTGCTGCTGCTGCTGCTGCTGCTGCTGCTGCTGTTCTCTCTGTAACCATCCGAGCTTCGCTTTCAAATCCCACCGTAAAAGTTATGGCATAACCTTTTTGCGGGGTCACCGCTTCTTATCTCATTCTTCTCTCATTTCTCTATTCTTTTATGTTATCTCACTGCCCTTTAGCTCATTTATCTGGATTTGATATATATTTGGATTACATCTTTCCTTTTTCTTTATACTAATATCCACCACTCTCTTTCATAATCCACTTTGGCTTTGGTTTTTATTTTCACTTGTCGCATTTTACATCATGATCACCTTTCTCACTGTCTTATCAGCTTATCTATTCCTCGAATCTGCTTTCGCCTTTCCTACATCTTATCTATTCGACTCTGCTCCACCATCTCTTTCCTCGTACTCTTCTTCCTTTCAAAATATCTTTAAAATAAATAAACAGCCCTCTAGCTTAAATCCAAACTACAAACCTCCGTTGAGAAATCTCACTTTTGGACAAATCAACTTTCTCCATACGACTGACACTCATGGGTGGTATGCTGGTCATCTAAATCAGAAAAACTATCAAGCAGATTGGGGCGATTTTGTTTCCTTTTCTACTCATCTTCGCAATCAGATAGAATCTCAAAACTCAGATTTGCTTTTGATCGATACAGGCGATAAACATGATGGAAATGGTTTAAGTGACGCCACCGAACTAAATGGTGAACTATCAAACCAAATTTTTGTGATGCAGGATTACGATCTTCTCACTTTGGGAAATCACGAATTATATCTCACCAACAACACCATTCAAGAATATAATTTCGTTTATACTCAAAATTTTCCTAACAATTTTGTTTCGTCCAACGTTTATTACATCTCCGATGATGATGATACTACTTTGCTTCCGTTTGGTAATAAATACAAACTATTTAAAACTAAAAAGACAAATTTAAATGTATTAGCTTTATCCTTTATATTCGATTTCACTAAATTGGACAGAAATTTAAAAGCAAAAGTCAACCCTTTATCAAAAGAAATTCAAGAAGACTGGTTCAAAAACCTTCTTATTGACAATAAGGATAAACTCGATATCATAATAGTCTTTGGTCATTTACCAATACAATCCCATATAAATGACTATAAAAATGATGAATTTTTCGTTCTACATAAAACTCTTAGATCTTACTTTCCAAATATTCTTATTCAATATTTCGGCGGTCATTCTCATGTTAGGGATTTTATTCAACTAGACCCTCTTTCAACTGCTTTGCAAAGTGGTAGGTACTGTGAAACTGTTGGTTTTTTAAGCATAGATAATGTCACCGCTTCATCTCCACTCTTCAGCCGTAACTATATCGACTTCAATTTGCACTCATTTTATTATCACTCAAAAAAAAATATTAAAACTTTTTCAACAAAATTGGGCTTACAAATTTCAGAAAAAATTGATCAATTTAGAAATTATTTAAATTTAACTCAAGTATATGGCATCGTTCCAACTACTTATTTGACTGAGGGCTATCAATATCCTTCTTCTAAAAATCTTTATACGTTTGTGGAAAAAAATATTCTAACAAACTTACATCCAACTGAATTACAAAATAATACTGATATAAATTCCAGAGTTATTTTAATTAATACCGGTTCAATTAGATATGACTTATATAAAGGTCCTTTTACAAAAGACTCAATGTTTATTGTTAGTCCTTTTCAGAATAAATGGAAATATATTTCAAATTTACCTTACAATTTTATTATGAGACTAATCTATAAGTTGAATCATTTAGACTATATCATTATGACTAAAAATGAAGAGGAAAGAAAAATAATAAATGATAAATTGGATTTAATAAATCTTGCACCTCCGCAAAAAAGAAGATTTTTGTTTAATAATAACTATATTAAGAATAATTATGTGGATAATACTGATTGTATAGTTCAGCCAGATAACCCTTTATATAAACAATTAACCAAAGGTTATATAACTTTTGATGATTATGGTTGCAATGGAGATGACACACCACATAAAAAGCTATTTTTTGGAAATTCACCAAATGTCATTAGATCAATTCAGATTGATGGGGAAAATTATGAAAGTGTTGATTTAGTATTTTATGATTTCTTGGAGCCATTTGTACTTTGGGGGATAAAAGAAATTATGAAAAACGATATCAGTAATAATATGATTAATGTTAAGACCGAGATTAATAAAGATGATATTAAATGGTATGGAGGTGAAACCGTGGCAGAATTACTAAAAGAACATATTGTTAACAATTGGTCGAATGATAAAGAAGAAAATGAGGAGAGAAAACCATGATTATAAACAATACTATGCAACATTGTAAAAAATATATAATTATTAGTTGCAATGATGATTACACTTAAATTAGTTAGACTATTACTACTAATATTGAGAAGCAGAACATTTGAATAGGATAAACAAAGAAAAAAAAACAATAAAACCCATTCAAGATGGTGTTAACCATTTTCATTAAAACAATTTGTACGATGGAGATTTAAAACATGGTACTACATTGATTAACAAAAGAAATAAAAATTTAATAATAGATTTTGGAGAATGAGTAACAGGTAGATATAATCCTTATTTTATATTAGATGAAGAATCTGAATGGGTTTGGTTAAGGATGATTAGAAAAACACCGAGTATTAATTAACAACCTTAAAATCAATATGAAAACTATTTCACTTTTTCAATTTCTCAATTCTATATCTTAATAATACATTGTTTTTTTATTGGTTATTTTTTTTTGAATAAAAACTAACTTCGAGACTATTGTGTGCGTTGTTAGATTAGAAAGCTTCTCTAGTTGGTTTGTTTGTTTTAGTATGATAATGATTTATTTTTTATTACTCAGCTATAAATGTTATCTACGTTTATATATCTTTTTTTGAGTTAATTAATTTTCATGTTTCATTTTGATTCAATCATAAGTTGTTATATTTTACCATAAAAATACTTTCTTTCTTTTATTGAGGCAAATATCGCATTTGAACATCTCTCAATAGAAATTTACCATCTAATACAAGGCTTGTGACAATTCCAGCATCGGTTGTGAGACTAGGAATCGCATGCAACAGCGAATCTAGTCACCTTCTTACATTTACAGCAGGTAATGGCGCCTCCATCTCTATGATGGACCTGACCAACACAAACCTCATACCAAGTTGGAATATGGCCTAATGTTGCTTATAAGTATCGAAGGTTTGTCCTATTAAAAGCAAAGGCAAAATTAAACTATTGGTGGTTTTTATTTGATGAAGAACTGAAATATTACAAACAAAATACATAATATTTAGAAACAAACATTTAGCAAAAAGCTATTAGCTTAAATCTATTTGAAAATTGTTTCGATTATGACTGGAAATTATAAATAACAGCACTTATATTATCTGCAGAACCTATTTCCATAACTTTTGGGGATACTTAGAAACAAACCTGAAAATTATTATATATCTTTTATCTTCATCATCTAAAGGAAATGAGGTAATTTCAAGGGTTATATCGAAAATGAATACTTGAAAATGACATGAATGCTTAAAACTTCTTTATGAAAAATAAAGAAAGTTTTTAGAACAAAAATTAAATTTGAAATCGCCAAATAAAATAAATAGAGAAAACTTCACTTTCTAGCAAACCATACAATGCTGAGAGAACTAATTTTCCTTTCAAAAAAATTTTCAAAAATAAAATCCATTACTTAAATATTATAAAGCTGAAAAAAAAAATCAACTCCAAATATTAATTGCAATTCATTGATTATTATTAAATTCATTTCTAAACAGCTTTAGGCAAATCCAATCAGCTTCTTTATTGAATATGAATTCAGGATTGTATTCTTCTGTTGTTCCTCCAAAATCAATTATTTTGATTTCATTACTATTATTAATCAATGTATTACTGGGTTTAAGATCTTGATGGTGAAAATTATTTCTGTGCAACTAATTAATTGCATCTTCAATCTGTCCCACTATTTCTTTTTTTATTCTGTTCAAATGTCCTCTTTCAAAATATTCGAGCCCAATTCCAATAGCCCTTTGATTTTCATCCACAATTAGGCCCTTAAATCCAATTATATTTTTATGTTTGGTTTTACTTAGAATTTTCACTTCTCTTTTCAATTCACGAACAAATCCTCTTCTTTTTAATAATTTACAGACAATATAATCCTTTAATATTTTTCCTAAGTTTATATCTTTCTTAAGTTTATATCTTTTGCTTATTCTTTAATTTTGGTTTTATCTTTTTTATAATATCTTTTTATATTTTCATCAAAACAAATCTTCCATGTGTTCGACAAATTCTATTGTTTTAGCCTCTCGATAGTCTATTTTTATTATTTTCTGATTTGAAATGGGTAAACTATCATTATTTTCAGTGTTTATGTATTTGTCGTAATACTCAATAAAAATAGAATTAATAGCTTCATCGTCATCTTTAAAAGTCTCATTTTCAAACTCGGTCATAATCAATTTTTTATTTTCATTTTTCTCAAACCATAAATGAATCTCCTCTATTTTGTGCTTGTGCTTGTCATAGAATAGTTTTGTTCTAAAATTATCGTAATGAGACATTAAAAATAATGTTACAGTATTGCATTTATTATTTGATGGTCTTCTGCAAAAAATAAACAGTATATTGTTAGTGGATATACTCACCATAAAAAAATTTGAAAATATCTAACAGAATTGACTGCTGTAGTTCAGTACATGATTGCAACACCATTTGAGCCTTTTGAATAAAATGTTGTTGCAAAATGTACTTAGTAAATATAAATCAAAAAGAATAATATTTGTGTAATATTAAATTTTGGCAAAAGAACATGTAAGAATAATAGAAGATGACATTTTGATTTAATTGTGATCTTATCATGTTGAGAACAAAAACTACAATTCAATTACACTGTTTATAGAACGCTCCATTTGACAAAAGGATATCAACAACCTATCAAAAATAGGTTCAAAAAAGTCTAATAGAGATACAGCCTCCCAAAAATTCTACCAACAGTATTTTTTTGCTGGTGAACTTCAATTCGTTTCAAGATATCTTGTGATTCATCACATCAGTTTGATCTACAGCACTTCTAATAGCTTATTAAACCCGTTCTTTTGCAATGGATATCAGTAGCCCAACGATTCTTGGGAATTTGAGAAATCATTGAATCTTGACTCTTGACTTTTGATACCAATCATCATCTACTGAATGAAAACGTCCAGATATGATTTGATTATTATTAAACAAGAGTAATTGATCAATTGTATTTGAAACTATTTCTGAAAATTTGTAATCATTCAAAGGGATACTTTCAATGGATGTAACGATTTCATCTGCTAAAGTGGCTTTTTTATATAACAGAACTTCATTTCATTAAATGGTTAAGATCGAAAATTGAATTACCAGTTCTAGCTTTAATATCATTAATGCCATTATTGTTGCTATTTGAGCTGCTAGTATTGCTATTAGATGTAGCAGGGTTTCCTAGCTGAAAAAAAAATTCCTTGCATTTTTGTCAGTTTCAGCACTTGATTTTTGCACTAACTCTTCCAAACCATGTTTAGAATGAATTCTACTAGTTGCCTCATCATGAATGGTATTTCTGGAAAGAAGAGTCTGATATAAAGTTTTCTAATGGAATGAATGAACGTGAAGAAAGTATCTCATAAAGCTCATGAATACCACTACTCTCCAACCACTTTACTACTTTGCAACACCTACTACAAAAATAGCTAGTTCTTCAGAAGCACTTCTCTTGTCAATAATGCATCACCAAACGATGATTTTTCTTTCATTTCCAGCAAGATCAACAATTTTTGAAAATATATCTGGTGATAATTAAAGTTTTTGATTCTACATTCGGTAAAAAGTTGTCTATCAAAACTATTGGTAGAAATATGGTTTGAGGTGTTGAAGATATTGCCAGAAGTTTTGAAATCTAGCTTTATAAGATTTTAATGGATATATTTTGGATTGGATGAGAAAAAAATATTGGTAAGAATAGCATATGAAAAATTGTAGTATGGGGGATAAAATAAATTATGAAAAACGATATCAGTAATAATATAATTAATGTTAAGACCGAGATTAATAAAGATGATATTAAATGGTATGGAGGTGAAACCGTGGCGGAATTAATTATGGAATATATTATAAATCATTGGTCAAATGATAAAGAAGAAAATGAGGAGAGAAGGGATAGATCATAAACAATAATATCAACCATCATGTAAATATACAACTATTGGTTGGGATGATAATTATTTTCAAATAGGGCATAGGGTTTAATATCAGGATTTAATAAGGATAAATAAAGATAGTTATTTAATAGAGCAGAAAATACAAGAATAGAAAGTGAAAAGTATAGAGTGATGAGTAGATAGATAGATAGATAGATAGATAGATAAATGTAAATTAGATGATAAATAAATTAAAGTTGTATTTTATATTATCATAGCTTTTTTATTTGTTTTTGATTTATATAATTAATTAGTTTGGAAGTAGTTTTTTCTTATTTTTCTTTTCTTCGACATAAGATTTGGCCAAATCACCTAAACCAACCATGACTACAGTTTGCCAAACACCTAGTAAGACTCTTGGAGTTACGCCTGTGTAGAGACCCTTGATACCAGAAGTTTTATAAATATACTTGAGGGTACCAACGGTGCCTAAGTTCTTTGGTTTTTTTGGATCCGAACTTTGAGATTGCATTTCCACTCTGATAATTTCAATGGGTTGGTTCCAAGCAGATAGACCACCACCTAAAGCCGAAGCAATGATTTTGTCAGAGAAGGATAAAGTGTCATTGTGGGATTTACCTCTTAGACTTCTTATACCATCTTCAATTAGTCTTGATAAACCGAATCTTGAACCCCAATTAGTGCATTGTCTTATGGCAACTGCATTGACACCTTTATTTATGCCTCTAATACCTTCTTTCCTCCATATGTCCATGAAAAACTGAAAAGTTGACTTTTGAGGACCCAGGCCAGCAGATTTAGCTCTGGTGATTTCAGCGGTTTTCATACAAGTGCAAAAGCCCATGGTGGCATAAGCTTGGGCCACACCACCCAACATACCACCAGCGATTCCAGCAGTGAAGTTACTAGTGCCGAATCTCAAGAACTGATATTCTGCTTCGGAAGAAACGAATAGTAGAACAGCACCTTTGGTTCCACCCTCGATCCAAGCCCATGGAATCAAACCCTGGTAAAAGCCTAACGGGCCCCCTCTTGACCAAATGTGTTTCATTGCCTGGAGGATACCATAGGATCTATTGGCAGCCATTGTGGTCTTTGTGACTTCCAAGGGCTGGCCCAAGGTGGAGACTTCAAACAAGTTCAAAGCCGAACCAAGCAAGATGTTTGTCCAATTGATTGGTTTTTTATCGAGTTTAGCAGGAGCCATTATTGAAAATTGCAGGATTTGAAGAATATAATGATAGAGCAGTGCAGAGACACAATAGAGTAGTAATATAAGCAGCAGAACTAAAAGCAACAGATGATGTAGCAAATTGAGAAAGCAAGAGAGGAAGGCAGAAAGTCAATTGAAATACAAACAGGATATATATGGGTTAATATAGCAGGGAGAGGATGATCTAACCACTGGCAGAGAGCGCATTGTAATTGGCAGATGGTAATTTGATGCTGATAATTTGATGCTGATAGAGTGAGTGCTGAGCTCCAGACCGCAGCGAAAAAGAATAATACTCAGAAGCGCAACAGAATAATTTCCACAACCACGCCCGCGCACAGACCCAGCGCGATGGACCACCGCGATTGGCGCGCTCTCCGCGGTGCTCCAGCCGGGAACCACGCGGCTCTCCAAACGTATTCGCCGAAGGTGGGGATGCCCTGCACGCCTGCGCAGCCACGCAGTCCTGCGCCCGAACGCATGTTGACAGCAGCTTTATCCGGCGGTTATTCACAAAGCGCTCTTCCCACCAAGGGCGCAACCTGCTTGCGGCTGCCCTTGCCGTTCCGCTGGTGATACGCTCTCCAGCACCCACTGTGGTGCGTGTGCTGCGTGTGCTGCTCGAGCCGGAGCTCTTCAACGAGGCCTGCAGACCCTTCCAACTGCCCCACCCGGTCCTCTGAGCCCACTACCACCAACTCCCGCTCAAACTGCCCCTGTGTGTTTGTGAAAAACGCCATCACAAGCATCATATCCATCTGCTTTTGCTCCATGAACCTCCTTATCTTCTCTTCTAAACACCTCTCGCTGTTGCTGCACTTGTTTTCTAAAACCCATCCTATCGACGTGGGCACCGATGATATTCCAACTCGCATCTCTTGTTTGTTCGCAGTGTAGTGAAACTCTTTGAAATCCTTCTTCAAAATGTTCTCAATAGATAGGTTCTCAAGGTTGCCCTTTTCGTATTTCAACTGGTTGAACAAATCCTCAATGTCGACACTCCCTTCCTCGCCTGTTCCATTGATTTCATTTACGGTATCCTCGTAAATCTTCATCATTCTGAAATCGGGCTCTTTAGCTTTGTATGTTAAGTTCATCGTGTCAACTAACAACGCACTTAACCCCAATAGAACTATGTCTTTCGATTTAAACCATTTCATCAATTCCTCCTTTCTTTCCCCAGGCTTACTGTTAAATATAATTTCATACCAATAATTCATAATTAATGAAGAACAAGAACCATTTTCTTCTATTATCAACACATTCATCTCTTTTCTCTCAACCCTCTCTCTATATTCTTTTAATATTTCGCTTTTAATCGCATGATGATCTATAACCCCAATCACTTGCTTTTTCTCAATATTCCTGTTCTCACTGTTCTTCTCAACTTCGTTATGATCGACTAAAACATACTTTAGTTTACTCCCGCCATCTTTATCGTCATTGTAAAATCTCCTGACGGTTTTGATCCATTTATCGTCAATATAATTTAATTCGTCCTTTGAAATACCAATTGTTCCCATTAAATAAATCACATCTTGTCGCAACTCTATCTCTCTTCTTCTAATACTAACCAACGGAATAATTGTACAGCCAGGATTCTTCTTTTTGAAGAAAAAACTAAACAACAAACTACTAACAATTGAGTCCAAGTCCGCAGATTGGTTTCCCATAGTAATTATCATCTCTTTCTTTATCCATTTCTTTTCTTCACCACTCTCAATTTTCTGACATAACCCTATCAATTCGCTTCTACACTCTGCCAAAAATGCTTTAGCACATAGTTTATTAACCCTGCTAATATCTTTCATCACTAAAGACTAGTTTATCTTAGTTATATTATATTTTACTATATTTTATTATATTTTATTATATTTTATTATATTTTATTATATTTTATTCTAATCTATTGCTTTACACTAGTTTATACTCTTAAACTGTTTGCTATCCATAATATCATATCAATCATACGACATCCTCACCGCCACTAAGGGTAACCACTTTCTTTGTTTCCCAACCTTTTCTTTTCTTTTTCTTTTTCTTTTTCTTTTCCTTTTCCTTTTCCTTTTTCTTTTCCTTTTCCTTTTCCTTTTCCTTTTTATTTCCTAATTCTTTCCACCTTAAATGCTTCAACTTCTTCATGAATTAAAACCTTCAAGTCTGTCATAGTAGTCGCTGTGTTTTCGAAACTAAAATCAAATGGCTTTTCTAAAACTGGTTCATCATCACCATTTCTAACCTCCTTTAAAAATGCATGCTCCAACGCTTTTTCAACATTTAATCGCCTACTCGAGTCCCAACAAATTAATCTTCCAATCAAATCAACTGCAACCTTAGAAGCATATGGATAAACATTGCTCCACAAAACTGCCTGATATTGAGGTTTAGGCGATGTGAAAAATTCAAATGCAATATTGGACCCATATCTCTTTATTATATCAATCGATGGTGTTCCCAATACCTTAACTATCTCCGTAATTTGATGTAGTTGATCATTTCCAACAAATAATGGCCTTCTACCATAAAATTCCCCCAAAATACACCCAACTGCCCACATATCAATCGATTTACTATAGTTCCTATGACTTAATATTAACTCAGGCGCTCTATACCATCTGGTTGCAACGTAATTAGTAATAGTTTGTTGAGACTTGTTTTTAAAAAAATTCGGATTAATTCCTCTTGCTAACCCAAAATCACAAATCTTTAACTCTCCTTGAATCGTAATTAAAATATTTCCAGGCTTTAAATCTCGATGAATCACATCGGCTGAATGAATGTATTTCAATCCACATAAAATTTGATACAAAAAATTTTGAATATGAAACTCGGAAAATTGAACTGGTGAATGGATAACTTTTGCTAAGTCATAATCAACCAATTCTTGAAAGCAATATAGTCCATCATATGGCTTAATATAAACAATATCCAAATCAATCAAGTTAATTATATTTTTATGACCCTTAAAGTATCTTAATAATTTCAACTCCCTAACTGCTCTTTTCAATAATACTTCCTTATTGAAAATGTTTGAAACTTTCTTGATTGCAATTTTAATAGGCTGTTCTTTATTGCTTCCATCATTCTGGTTCGATCCTTTACTTATAGATAAACTGGCATCAATTGCTGAGCAAACGGTACCATATGATCCTTTCCCTAAAATCTTTTGAAGCTGATACCTTGAGTCAATATAAAAATTGGCTTTTTCATAAACAACATGCCCTGGTTTAGCAAAAGTATTAGATTTGCTATTTTTAATAGCGTTTAAGCTTTGATGTTTACGTATTTGTCTATGATCAACTGTTGTTCCTCCCATAATTATTTTATAATTTTTGTTATTATCTCTGATAATGAATGAAAAAAAATGACCTTAGTAATTAAGAGCAAAATTATATTATTATTACTGTCAATTTGTTATTAACTCAAAAAAAATTATAATAATGCTAAAAATTTACACCTGTTTATTGTGCTGAACAGTATTCTTCTATATTATTTGTTTGTATGAATTGCTTAAAACTCACCACAATTGAGGTTTCTTAATCTATTATGTTTATAATAAAATATTTGTTTATTGTCTTGTTTTGTTATCATTTTTAGGGTTTTCCTTTCAAAAAATTGAAAAAACACAAATACAACTCAAAAACCCAGAAAAGCTACTTAAATTATTTTTAATTACACAAAAGAAACAACAGGATCAATTAGTTTCATCAAACAATAAAGCATAAAACATATTTCAAAACCGCCATACAAGCTCAACAATGTTCTCAAGGCAGCTTATATTCACTAGAAAATCCTAAATTTGGATTTCAATGCTAGATAGATTTAATAATGATATTGTTGTTGTTATCTCAGGCTAAACTAGATTACAAAAATTTATCCATACTAATGACTGTTCTCCAAGAGACTTCTTTTGATCCAATAATGGCTCCACTTTGCAATATAATTAAATCAGAAAGCTATGCTGAAAACAACAATCAAAAGATTCAGTGTATAGGAACTCAAAAAGATAATAATACAGCTTACAGTAATCATGAGCAGAATAAAATATATATTTCAAATGAAACCACTTCAGACTTAGACATAGTTTTGCATTTAAAAAATAAAAATAATATTGTCAAAATGAATTCAATTTCAAATGTACTATCATCAACACCAAATTCCGATAATTTTGAAAATAATTTAAGCAGTTTACAATCCCTTTCTCACTCATTATCTTCTTCCATGTCTTTATCTTTATCAAGCTCTTCTCCTCCTTTTACAATGTTGTCCCATTCACCTAGTTTAAACTCCCCAAATCACAAAAGATTATTTAAAAGATATAAGTTAATTGAAGAACTAATTCAATCAGAAGACGTGTACATAAACAGCTTAAAAATACTCTGCGACGTTTACCTAGCTGCCATGCTAAATATGAATAACTCAATATTCAAAGATTGCACTCCAATTATTCAAATGATCCAAATCTTGAAATTGCTAATAAAGAATCACAGCTCTTTTCTATCAAAAATAAACGAATTCAATACATTTTCTTCCTTTTCTTCCCGAAGTACACCACATTTATCTTTCTCTTACAAAAATTCTAATTCTGCTACCATTTCTTTGATCTCACAACTTACAGTAGAAAACGCATTTGTTCTTTACTATTATGAAACATATTTTAATCTGTATCATCAAGTTTTTAACATTATAAAAAACAGCAAAATCAATTCTAATGATTTGGTTATCGAAGGATATGGGATATTTCTTGAAGCTTTACAGTCAAAGTCTAAGAAAATGGATTTATCATTACTTTCTTTATTACAGTTTCCAATTTCTAGAATTTCAAAGTATAGGCTTTTTTTGGAAAATTTATTAACGAGTTGTTTAATTGAAGAATCAATATCATATTTTTCAGTTCAAAGTTCGTTGAAAGCGCTGTTAGTGAAGCTTGCAAATATGAATCAATCTTCAACATATACGATGAGAAGCTCAGAAGCTTTTTTTAAGAAATTCATATTGAGTTCAACTAGCACAAACGACAAAATCAAATTTCCTTTTGAATTTTTTGGCACACCATTATTAGTGGGCTCATTATCTTGTTGTTGGGTTGAAAAACTTCATGGGAAGATGTCCTTGTTTATTGATAATCTTTGCTTATTTCTTTTCAAGTCGTCTCTTATTGTTGCTGGATTAATGAACTATAAAAGTTCAAAGTTTGATGTTAAATTTATTATTCCTTTATCAACCTGCACAATTGTACAAAGTAATGGACAGAAAGAACAAGAGAAAGAAGTGGAACAAGAGAAAGAAGTAGAACAAGACAATGATTTTTTAGAGAGCGGATTGCATCTAGTAAGTGGCATAAAACGATTAAAATCATTCAAGCTTATTTTTGAAAATAGATACAAGTTGTATGAAATTTTATTTAATGGTTGGATTGAAAAAGAAATTGAAGTATGGGAAGATTATTTGAGAGTTTTAATTAATTTTATTAATGGGCCATATAATCTAGATTATTCATCATCGGAAAAGTCTGAACAAACTAAAAATTATCCGACATGTGTGATTCCAATCAATATAGTTCCCCAAGAGATGTGTG
The DNA here is from genome assembly GCF_001661345.1 of Ascoidea rubescens DSM 1968. Taxonomy (NCBI): domain Eukaryota; kingdom Fungi; phylum Ascomycota; class Saccharomycetes; order Ascoideales; family Ascoideaceae; genus Ascoidea; species Ascoidea rubescens. The sequence continues at coordinate 18,944 of NW_017962924.1, read as the reverse complement.
TAAATAAAGTAAAATTTGATCAAAAAATGGGATTTGAAAATTGTTACTTTTCTAAAATAATTCCTATCAAAATTCCAATTCTTGAAGTAGTTGACTATGAAAATAAGAAAAATAAAAAGGCAGTAAACGATAACATTGGAGATTCATCTAATTATTTTGGATTTAAATCAAGAACCAGTTCTTCTAAATCTTCAAAGTACAATACTGTTAGCTCTTCGTACAATATCTATAAGGAAGTTTTGGACAAAGAAAGTTTAAACTGGAGGGAATCGAAAAGTGATAATATTGAATTTTTGAATTTGAAGAGATCGTCGAGATACTTGATTGAGAATAGTTTATGTGATTATTGGAGCTTTGAGTTGCCAAGACTTCAACAGCCAGACTTGGAATTAATACAAACTAGAAATGATAGAACAAACAAACCAAGTTTAATGAGAAGAAGTTCTTCATTGATCTCCTATGGGGGGTCATTTAGAAGAAAAACAAGTGAAAAGTCTGAGAATTCCAATCAGCTCATTCATCAAATAAACTCAAAAGAAACAATTCAGTACGAGAAAGACAATGAAAAGACTCCTGGTCTTATTCGAGGAGGTTCTAGTGGATATGAGCTACTTCGAAAAGCTTCAGTTTTATTAGACAATTTTTTCAAGCAAAAGATGCCACAAGATACAAAATAACGTAAGCGATCCAAGTGGATTGGGCAGAGAAACGTAATTCATTAATATATAAATAGAAAGACAAACAACTGAAAAATAAAAATATATTGAAAACTAATTAAAAGGTAAATAAAAATTTCAGATTTTAAAGATACCTATTAATAATAGAGCGACCCTTTTGTGTCATTGGTAGAACTAAACGATTTTCTTTTAAAGCTTTTGGAGGTTTTAAAAGATCCTTCTTTTATAATTATTTTGATAATTTTGTCTTCATCAGTGGTGCCAAATTCGGATTCTAATTCAATATTAGAAGCTTCTTCTAAAACACCAGAGGAGCCACGATGGACAGAAGAGTTGTAAATTTTGAAATTGGAAGAGACTGATGATAAAGGAATGGATCCATCATCATTCTTTCTGTAATTTTCCACAGCTTCTATTGAATCGGCAAAAGCGATAAAGTCATTATGTTTGCCTGGATAAACAACTTTGATCTAAATAAAATTGCAGTCAGTATCAATGGTGTTATATAGAAAATCCGGCAAGAAAAGAAGAAAAACATACTGGACTAGACATTTTGTCAGTAGTGATAGGAGTTGATAAATTTTTCAGTTAGTAGAATTGTTGCGATATGTTAATTGTATTGCAGCTAAAAAAGACTTGGGTAGGTATTGGAAATAAAACAAGAGTTGAAGCGTTGATAGAGATTAGCAGAATAATATATATCACAAAATTCTGAGAATTGAGCGGCTGCACAGAGATTGCTTGTGTGGGGTCTGTGCAAGCACTTTGTTTTAAGTGTGGTTGGATCTGCAGTTCAAGGTCACCAGACATAAGAAAAAGCAATCCTATTATTTGAGTTTGGGTCATGTGAGTTAGGATTATTTGAGTTTAGGAAAGCAATCACACCCAGACCTGAGCGGCTAGTCCTGCCTTTTTTGGCATACTGGGCAAAAGCGAGTCGTCAACAGGGTTCGAACTGCAGAACATTTCTGAAAAGGGTAACCCCTGCCGTTCTTCAGCCTTTTTCAAAACCATCCAAAACCATCCGATGATGTGCTCTGAACGATTACTTTCATGAAAAAAAAATCAAGAGACCGGCAAATAGTATGGAGAGTTTTTCAAATAGGTTTGATCCTAGCTCACTTCCTGATCAAAAACCTATTAGCAGTACTGGAAAAAGGAAAAGAGATGTGGGAAAAACATTTTTTGAGAACTCTGGCGAGATTAGCAGTGATCATCTGAAGGAAAATGGTGATCCAGTACAAGGAAAGCATAAAGCAGTTTTGCAAAGATTTAAACATGCAAAATTTTTTCTGTCTTCTTCTAAACAAGAAAAGGAAATTGTTCCATTGAATGTCAATTCTTTGGAACCTTTACCTCAGCCACTACCTAGAGCAAGTCAACAGCTATTACAAATAAAATCTAATCAAAACACATTAGATTGGCTACCAAAACAAATTAATTACAATAAAAATAAAATAAAAAATTTTAAGGAATATACAGATGACAATTTACTAGATCCTCGAATTTTGAACAATTTAGTTGAAAATAATTTTGAAAAAGCATTTTCTGTTCAAACTGCCGTACTAGATACTTTGTTGCTTGATATAAAAAAAAAAAAATTGTTGCCAGACTCTGGAAATGATCTTCTTATCAATTCACCCACAGGCTCTGGAAAAACAATCTCCTATCTAATCCCAATTATCCAGTATTTATCAACTAGGATAATTCCAAAGCTTTCTTGTATAATTCTCGTCCCTACAAAACCATTGATTACCCAAGTGTTTGATACTTTGATAAAAGTATCACAAGGTATAAACTTGACAATTACTCCTCTTAATAAAAACAGCCTTTTTGCTGATGAAGCTGTCAAATTACGGAAAAACGTTTCAGACATTATTGTTTCAACTCCAGGTAGATTGGTAGACCATTTACAGTTGAAAAATATATCTTTGAAAAACTTAAAGTATCTTATTATTGACGAAGCTGATAGGCTATTTAACCAATCTTTTCAAAATTGGGTAACCGTTTTATTCAATGAAATTGAACAAACTAATATGAAAATCAATTTGAAAACGAAAATACAATTTCGAGTTGACAAAATAATATGCAGTTCAACTCTCTTTGGATCCCTTCCCTCATTAACATCAATTCCATTGTTCAAACCAAAGATAATAGTAATTGATAATGAATTTGATACTTCTTCTAATCATGAATCGACATTAACTACTGCCGGAAACTTTAGCAAAGCAGTATTTTCTTTGCCCTCAAATTTAAAAGAATTTCAATTTTTTCAAAATTCTTCGAATTCACTGTTCAAGCCCCTAATTCTACTCAAGTTTTTAATCATTAATAATTTCAAATCACACACATTGATTTTTACTAAATCTAATGACTCGTCTTCCAGACTTGCAAGATTGTTGCAACTACTAGCCGTCAACTATTCTTTTGATTTAAACATACAATGCATTAATTCAACTCTTTCTCAATTTAAAAAGCAAAAGATTTTAGATAGGTTTTCTGCTGGCGAAATAAATATTTTGGTTTCCACCGATTTAATGGCAAGAGGTATAGATATTCTAACAATTAAAAGGGTTATCAACTATGACTTACCAATGAGTTCAAGGGAGTATGTCCACAGGGTAGGAAGAACTTCGAGAGCTGGAAACACTGGAGAGGCAATAACTTTCATTTTTGGAAACGGTGAAAGAAAGTGGTTTAATAGAATGATGAAAGACATAATTCGAAAACCCACTAGTAAAATTGAGATAATAACAATGGATCAAAATACAAGCACTTTGGTGGAAGCAGATCAATCAACCCCGTATGATTCTATCGTTGATTCCAATGACCGCCAATTATATAAAAGTGCCTTGGAACATTTGCAAAGAGAAGTAGCTGGGAAATAACCCCACCAAATTGACGCTACAAAATTTACTCAAGGTAAAAATAATTATTAATAAAAGAAAGTTTCTTTAAAGCATTTGTATTTGCCAAATTTAGTTTCTTGTAGTATATAATAAAAACTATTAAAATATTGATTTGAAATCGCAGAAAATGTTGCAGGATACGAAAAATAAAAATAAAAATAAAAATATCAATTTACTGTTGTGACAGTTAATTTCCTTAATATGTTGAGCCCTCGGAAGGTTGACTCAATCTTTTATTCGAAGACGAGCCCATTTCTCTTCTTAATTCTAACAAAAGCATCTCCATTGTATATGTTCTTTTCCAATTCTTTAGCATTGGAAACTTTTTGGAATCAATTACACCGTTAATATTACTCACACCAGGCAAGTTAATTTTTGAAATAAATCTAACAATAGGAGGGTTATCTGGATAATCTTGATTGCATTCTAGAGAAAGACTGTAAATACGATTTTCATGAACACTGTGTGGAGGACCTAAAATAGTTCCATTCCAATGAGTCATCGAAATATCATCATTGTCAGCTAGACCATATGAACAAGATTCAGCACCTAGCCCTTTTTCGCCTTTCTCTAGTTCCTCTAATAATCGAAAACTTCTTGGTCTGGAAAAGGAGATGTTGTTAATAACACAAACAATTTAATTAGGCTGAAAAACAAAAACAACTTTTGACTTACACCTTAGCAGACATTTTAATTTGATTAGTCAATGAAAGTGATTAAAAGGAGGACTTATCAGCGAAGAAGATTGGCTCCAAAATCACTATCATCATAACGTTTCCATTGAGCGTTTCCATTGAGGAGGATCTCAGAAAGTAGTGGCTTTGGTACTTAATGATGTGTGTGCAAGATAGTCACTACACCTCAAAGATGCTAAAGCCACTACAAACCCTAAATCTTCTACTGCCACTACTAACAAACATAATATATTAAATGGTGATTATTCTGATGATTTGGATTACGGGCTCTGATTGTAGTATCAATAACAGCAATGCTTATGACTGAACTTCTATGGTATCCCAAACTCAAAAAAGCAAATGTCTTCAAATATGTTTTCCAATTTGCTCTCGGTTGATACCGATTTATATGATATATATACAATCCGAGCCAAATTTACACATGAGATCCTTACCAAGTTATTCTTATAGGTTCTTAACTTCTGCTTATATCATATTTCAGATTGTTGATCCAACCGATTTACCTTTTTTGACTTTTCAGCTTTTCAATTATAAAACTATCAGATGATGTTTGAACGACACCCAAAAAACTCAAAAATTGATGAAGATATCATGCTATTGGGAGTATCTACACAACCCAAGTCATTATCTATGATGAAATCTTTTTCAAAATGATATGATATGGTATGATATGATATGATATGATATTATATGATAGGTGGCTATTTTTTTGAGAGAAATTATCAACTCTAAAAGTTTTTGAGACCATTTCAAATGGATGGTTATCATCAGCATTATTAACCCTTTGATGTTCCTTTGCTTTGAAAATCTCAAATTCATCACTCAAATTTAAAATTATAATTGATTCCAATACCTATTTGCTACAATGACCAAACAGGTTCCAATTCAGTAAGATTTAATTATGTTTAGCAATTAATAAATCAGGAGTAACTACAAATAGTATTTTGTTTTTTGTAACCTGGTATAAAACTTTTTAGCTGTAGAACATCTATTAAAAGAAAATAAATTGCAATAAAAGTTTTCTTTGAAGTACTTTTTGAAACAATCTAATATTTCTAAAGCTAAGTATAATAAAAGAGTACACTTTTCTTAGACTTTCAATTTTACAGATAAAAATGGTTTTGATGAGATAAGCATATATTCTGTATGGAACTATCTTTGCAGGTTTAGTTGGCTAAATTCTTAGTGGACAAATGCATTTCTTTGATAAAATTAGCATACATCAAACTAGAAAAAGACTGAAATTATTATTTACTGCCATTTTTAACTCCCTAATGGTTGGCTAAACTACTATTTGAGTCACTTATATTTGTCTTGAAAAATCAAGCAAAGTTTTAAAGCATAAAACTTACACCATTTATAACAGTACAAATAATAAATTCGTGAATTTAAATGGTGAGTTCTCTATCTGGCAATGATAGTTACTTTAGTAAATAAAACAATCAGGTCCTGATGTAAGAATAATATTAATAAATGGGTAATTCTGCTGTTGATAACAAATTCAAAAACTAATCGTTTTTTTTTGCTTTATTCTCTGTGTTAGTAATAACAATCACCGGTTTGACTTTAAACAACCCAGAATCATCAGTATTGCTTATTCCAAAAATAAGTAGCCTGTTACTTGAAATGGCTAGATTTTTCACCTTTTTTATCACAACTAAACCTTCTGTGATTTAACTTAAGTCCAAAATTATGGGATACTGCTTTAAGATAAGATGCTAATTCAATTATCCCTAAGGAATTTTTTGCTTGACTTATTGAATTGAACAATATTTCTAAAATTGCATTGCTATTCTTTTTCAATTTTGATAAATTTATTGTTTCATTTGGATTTATATCAAATTCGTAACATAGACAGCTGAGAGGAATGGTCTAAAACAAATTAGGTAAATACCCAGCAAGAGCAAGTTCAACCGCATCCAGCTGTTGACCACCATCATCTCACCATGGCCTCTTGCAATGAGAGCAGATTTTAGCCCAGTTGCTTCTCACCACGCAGCATCGACAGCAGCGGCAGTCACGTTTGTGCTGAGAAAGAATACAAATACTGCCACCACATTACGTATGAGACTATATGCTGCATATTGCTGCGGACTCCATCCGTAGTTCGTCCTCCCTCTTCGACAGTGACTTCTGATTGCATATCTGCAAAACCTTAACCTTCCTTGAATGTACCGAGGATAGCAAAATTGCTGTGGTTTAACTATCTTTAGTGTCTTATTATTGTTGTTAACTGTCTATATATCCAAGAAAGAAGTAAATATTGTGTGCCTCTCATTCGGTGAAATAACTTAATGCTGTGACTTTTCACAAACTGCAAAATATGTTGTTTGCTCAGAAGATCATTTAATATTTGGAAACCAATAAATAATATCATTTCACTGTTTGAATAAGATCTTGCTGGAAATATTATTACTTCCTACAACAAAAAGATAGATAATGTTAAATGAATACTTTGAAGACCATGATGAAGTCCTAGATTATGTTTTTTTCAAGTATTACGATAAATATTTAGATCTGGATAATAATGATAGCCTATTGATAAAAAGTAGAGAAATAAAGAGAATTTAATATTTTAAATATTGTAAAACATAAAAATATAATTGAATTTAACCGATTGATTTTAAATGAAAATGGAACAGTTATTAGAATTGACCTAGAATATTTTGAAGGGGAGCATTTAAATAAAATAAACAAAGAAATCCTCAAGCAAATTAAAGATGTCATTAATTATCTACACATATATAAGGCTTTTTATGGCAACTTAAAACCTAGTAACATTGATTATTGATTAATGATAAAAATGAAATTAAAATAATAGATTTTGGAGGAGAAGTAGCACCTAAATACAATCCAAATTATATATCTGATAAAGAAGCTGATTGGATTTGCTTAAAGATGATTAAAACAAACCTCAGCAATACTATGAATTGAAAATTTTTCTATTCGTTTGATGGGTTTGGTAATACTCTGTAGTACTTTATATTTGGTGATTATTTCTCTTCAGCTTTTTTTATAAGATTTTTCTTTTTTTTTTTTGGTTTAATTTTTCTTTCTCTACTATTGCAGTAATGTCATTCACTATAGTATGTACAAATCTTTCGTTATTAGGTTTTGATACATTTTCTTCCTCTAGGATTTGATCAACAACTTTGTGACGAGCTTTATTGTCTGCTGGAATCTTTTCTTTAGTTGACTGACTTAATAGTGCTTTAATTAGAGAATTTGTTGCTCTTTAATTTCTTGGGTAGAGTCGTACAGTGGATCATTTAGCTTTTTCTTCAATTCTTCAATTCTTCAATTCTTCAATTCTTCAATTCTTTAATCCTTTAATTCTTCAATTTTTCAACCAATGAAACATGACCTTTAATATCCTTATCAAGGAAATATATTTTACCTTTCAAATTATTAATTAGGGCATTATCGACTTGATCACTGAACAGATTTTTCAGCAAGAGCAATCTTTTATGTGTTAACTCAACATTGTTGATTGCTTTTTGAATATGCTCAATAGATTGGAATTTGCTTTCTCAATCTTCAAAATTGAATTCGTATGATAAAGATAGTTTGCAAAGGAATAATCAAACTTTTCAAGAAATCAGCACTGGATTGTTTAATAAACATCACCAATTTTTTTCAAATTTATACATTTTAAAAATTATAACTCTTGTCAATTTTTTCCTATTCTTCAAACCGTTTCAAATACATCACAAGCTAGTTCAAAATTGGTGCCAATATTATTTGTATCGTCATCAAAATTATCATCTGTACTAGAAGATTCTTTTTGATCATTTTCATTGTTGTTTACCTGAAAGATACCAAATAAAACAGTGATTATTGTCACTTTCTGCCAATATAATAATCTCCTACTACCCAATTGACTTTTCCGATTACTTCAATGTTTTGAAAAACCTGTTACTTCAACCAGCTTAAATCATTGGGTAGGTACATCAAATAAAGAATCTCAGGATATCAAATGTTCATTTTGAATAGATTTTGTAATTTACTGAATTTTCTATATGATTCTAATTTCAATTAAAATCTTTGAAAAAGACATAGGAGAAACATAGAAAACTCTTTATGGCAATGATTAGATACGTTTATACAAAGAAATAATTAATTCATATTCAAACTAAATGAAAAATTTAAATTGCAAGATTTCAATTTCCCAATTGAATATCTTGTGTTGTCTTGAGAGTTTCTCAATTCCGAAGACGTTTGGAAAAAAATCAATGTTAATTAAGGCTAATCTAAAAGCTAATCAAACAGTAAGATATAAAAAAAATTGAAACTATCAAAACCCTAATTTAAAGAAAATTAATAGTAATAGGTAAATCGAAAATTTCTACCAAGTTTTCAGTTCAAAAAATATTCAAAAAGGTATTAAAGGATGTTAGTGAAACAAAGACTTGGGAATGAAAAGAAAAGGAAATTTAGGAATAAAAAAAATTTAGAAATGAAAAAAACATATTAAAATGATGAATTTGAACTTTGGGAAATATGTGTACTCTTAAATATGTTCTTAGCATAACGATTGACGCTGATATAGGGTAAAATCTTAATTGTTGTTAATGGCTTCAATTTCCATTACCATTACTGTTACCATTTCCATTACCGTTGTTGCCTCCAGCACCATTTTCGTTACCATTTTCGTTACCATTTTTGTTACCATTTTTGTTACCATTTTTGTTACCATTATATCCTGAATAGCCCCAGTAGCCACCATTAGAATTACCATTATAGTTTTCATTCCAGCTGCCAGCACCATTGGCGTTACCATTGACATTACCATTTTCGTTACCATTGTCACTACGTTTTTTCAAGTCTTCAACAATCAATTCTGCTTTAGTTTCAACTGTAGGCTCAACTGTAGACTCAACTGCGCCGGCTGATGCTTCAGCTTAGGGTACAGGGATAGCGTTTGCAGCAACAAAAAACGAAATAATATAGTAAAGAACTTGAATTTTCATCATTTTAAAAGATAGGCGTGATTATAAATTTGGTTGTTAGTTAAATTAGTAGTTAATAGTGGTTTTGAAGATATGTTTTGATTAAAACTGCTTTGAAATCGTGATTGTAACAAAGAAGAAATTTCAACTAGTAAATTGTGAAGGATATTTCGTTCAATTTATAGAAATTTCTATGACCGTAAAAAAAGAGAAAAAATGAAAATGAAAATGTTAAAGCCTCCTGCGGTTTCTAGAAATTTGGTTACTTTCGTCAACAGCATAAAAGATGCAATTTTAAAAAATTAATTATTTCTAAAATGGTGTATAATAACAAAGATTATCCAAAACTCAAATTGTAGAGACGTATTATTCTCAACAATCTACACAGTCCTAAAGAAATAATTCAAAGTCTAGAATGGTTATCCATTGTTAGGGGTAGTTGATAAAAACAATATTTGCAAAGTGCAAGAGAATTCTGAAGGAAAAGAATCTATTAATAATTGAGTGAGACCTTAGCTGTGAAATTTGGATGTTAAATTTCAAGTAATGAGTGATAGAGTAGCCAATTCGCTTTTTGGTTTGTGGTCAGCCCTGCTAGTCCTTATTCTATTTAAATTTTTAGTACGGTTGTTATTGTTGTCATTGTTGTTACTGTTGTTACTGTTATTATTGTTGTTATTAATATTATTAAATTATTATTATCAATATGGTCATTGTTATCGGTAGTAGAACAAATGGTAATAATGTTCAGTTACCATTTTATAAGAAGTTGAAAATATTAAGGGGTGTGGACCAGTAATAACGACAAATGCAAAAAAGCAGAAAAATTGAATCTGATTGATGAAATTTGATTAACATCAATTTTTTTTTCTGCCGGTTAAGGAAATTGTGCTGATCATCATTATACTTTTTCCAAAGCTCATGCGTAGCAACAGATAATTAACTTCTTCAATTTGTTTGCAATTACTAAAAAGATACAGCTGAACTTGTTATTAAGAAAAGGTGTTTGGTAGTTGGGGAAATTCATGAACTTAAGACAAACCAAAAAAGATGATGATCGTAATGTAAAAATAGTAATGGCAAATTTTGGATTTATTTTTTTGAGTAGTAATTTGGGGTAGAGACGAAATAACAGGTTCTGTGACGTTCTCGGTCGCATAAGATTTAATAAAGTTGCTCCAGCCCCTTCCAATCAAATTCAATGGAAATAGATATGCTTATTATAAAAAATGTCTAGTTTTAAGGAAGTTTTGTTCTTTTCTATTATAATTTCTGTAATGAGAGAAAAATTTGCCATGGTGATTCATTTCAGAGCTATGAAAAAGCAAAAATTTTAAGATCAATTTGATATCAGACCAAAATGATCGTTGCCTTTATTTTGTTTTTTTTTGATTATTTGTGTTGATGAATGAAATAAATAAGAGTGATGATTTTCTTGATAAAATCAAGACGCGTGTGGTAGTGAATAATTCGGTTTTCACTTTCAAAGTAATTTGACCGAATAAGTCCTTATGAAGAGCATGGTCGGAAAGACAGTCAACAGTAATTTTCAAATTAGGATATTGCTAAATAGTTTGTTGAATTTAAATAACTCAACAGTACTATTGAGGAAAAAGTTTATTGTAATGTAGTGGAAAACAAAAGGTTTTCTTATTCAAGAATATTTCTATAAGTGGGTATATTTCAGTCGACGTCTGTCTAAAATATGTCCTGGAATGTGGCCATTGCAACAACCAATCTGGTCAAGATTGAAATTCGGCTCAAAATTGGTAAAACGAAATTTAGTAAATGGTTTTTGTTTATAGATTTCGGTTCAGTTATCCACAGATTAGGACAAGTCTAATAGAAGCTGGAGGTGACACAAACCAATTGCTAGAAAAGAAAACGAATGAACGTGGCTAACATCAGGGCCAAAGAGCTGGGATTTTGGGATAGGGAGATATATTCATCCTTTGACCTTAAACTTGCGAATGTTGTCTTCAACCCAAATAGCCCAAAACCAATGTTCGCAGTGCTGTCCAGTTTGTGTGAGCTTGATGGAAGAAAACGATGCCCATCTTGTGTTGCTTGGCCAACCTATTTGAGGTGTCCAGCTGGATTTCCAGTTCAGTCAGCAGTGGCTCCATGGCCAGCTCCTCAACTGCGTGGATGTGAGGTTGGAGAAGGCAAATATGACGAATCTGGGGTCGTAGAATGAAATATACAGCGGGACCAAAAAGAACAGACCGGGTCCATTTCTTATTGTGGTGGTTTGCACAAGTGGGCCTCTGCGAGGAGGTTCTATGTGTATCATGATTTTGTTACTGTAATCACTTTCATTTATTAGGTCGGTTCGAATCCAAAAGTAATGATGAATTGGATATCGTTCTCGACAATTTCATTAATTTCATTTGCCTTTTTACCCAGTGATGTATTTATTTCAACAGTCATTCTATTCGAATTGGAAAGAATAACATCTAGCAATGAATTGAGTTTATTTAAGTTTAGTTTGTATTGGTTCTAATCTTCTAATTATATTGCCCAAATTCAAATTGTTATCTGGAATCATAGGTTTTTTGACTTTTTGCGAATCATTGTTGATCAAATTGAATTTGTCAATAACTAAACTTCTCATTAATTAAATTGGTTTTAAGAAACCTTTTCAATTATTTTTCTTCAAGATCTACATGATAAAAGCACACTTTGAAATTTTCAACGATACATTTAAATTTTTTCACAAATTCGTTTGATTCAAAACTAGTACTTGAACCAACATATGACTTTTCAATGTTTAAATTCTTGAGATTAATTATAATTATTATGCTTTTTAGCCAATACTTCAAAGCTATTACAAAATGATAACGGTTTTGAATTTTTCAATTCTATTGGCTTTTCCACAATATTCAACATAGGTTTTGATGAATCTCATATTCAGCCTTATTTGAGTAACGACTTTGATTTCTTTTTTGCAAACTCGACCCCAAAAGCGTCTATTTCTGTAATACTAAGGTTGGCATCAGATTCATTGGAATCAATTCTTCTATTGTTGTCCATAATAATACTTGTCAAAAAAAATGGCTGGATTTCTCTCTCATGTTCATCATTAAGATATGTGATGGCATTAAACTTAAATTGATTTTTGATGATAAAATATTTTTTTCTTTAATATCAATTAAATTTGTTCAAAATCACCTTTTTTGTCTTGATATATCCTCGTTTGTTTGAATCAGAAAACTTGAAGGAAGGCTTTTAATGATAATAGCTTCATCACTATTTTCTTTTTGTAAGGGCTTAAAGATATCATTTTTATTTTTCAATAAATTATAAACTTATATTCAGTTAAAATTACAGTTAGTCGTTAATCAAATTTTCTAGTGGAAATCATTGGATGCTTTTTATTTAGATACAATAAAAGGATTGGTAATTTTTAACCAAACTTCCTCTTTTGAATGTATTTTTGATAATGTTTATGCCTGTATTATTATTCTCATAACTTTTACTATTGAACTTCTTACTTTTATATTTGCTATCATTCATATTTCTTAAAGAACTAATATTATGAATTATTATCTGTGGATTGTGTGAGTAAAGCCCACTGGATTAAATTCTAATAAATCAATGTCTGTATCAGGAGGATTTTTGTCATGAGTATTGATGCTACTGTAAAGAGTACCAGTAACACCATCATTGAGATTCTTAGTGTTCATATCAGCATCGCTTTCGGGAATCTCCAAATAAAGATCATTATTTGAAAACATATTAGTGAGTAAGTTTGTTCTTGGACCCACAAAGCAACTGGAAATTATCTCAAACTGATGAAATCCTTTTTTTTGAACAGTAGATGTTGTCGGTATTCTTACCGTTATTAGATGTTGGGTTTCTCGCTATATCTTCATTAACACTCTTAGTGCTGCGGATTCTGACTGTGTTGGTAGTGCTACTTCTAAAAAATGAACAGAACTTAAGAATCACAGTACGAAGCCTTCCCCAATTTCAATTGATTGAGATCACTCAGATTAGGCTTATATCAAGTTGTACAGGATAATAAATTTAATCACTAATGGAGCCAAAAACCAGCAACGATCATTGTTGGTTTAAGCAGTAAGCAAAGAACAAAGTAAATAGTTCAAAAGTACTTGAAGAATCTGAATTGTTAGTAGGAATTGAGATCGAGATCGAATAATCAAGGAAGCACTTCTGGATAACTCTTTATAAAAGCTTCTACAAGTCTCTGTCTGTAAAATGTGTATGATTAATTTTGAGATTGAAGCATTGATACTTCCCACAAGAATCCCTCAGTGCTCTTGTCTTCACTTATTACTAATAATTTTCAGTATCTTTTCACGGTTTTTGACTTGTAAAAACCAGTTGAATTAAAAGGAAATAAAACATGTTACAAATGGTGAATCATTAATGGTATCGATACTGCCTGATTTATGTTGATATTGACTCAAAAACCAATTGGTTTTTGGTGCCATCCGCTGTATAGTTTAGTATGTTTGTTGTTCCACAAGATTAAATCAGTTTGAGATATGAATATCAAGTATTAGATTAAATGGATTTGAATATTAAGTTGAATAATAATTTAAGATTCATTATTAACATTAAACGAAATCTAAATTAAAAAATAAATTAAATTATTGTTTAAATACAAAATAAAATATTTGAGCAGAAGTATGAAATAATAAACAAATGAAATCATATAGATAAGACTAAAGGAATAAAAACTAAATGGACCAAAGCCAAATGATTATGATTGAATATTAAATTACGTATATCAAGTTAATCATGTAAAAGTTTAGACATAACCCTGTCTGATACCAACCAATACTATAAATGATTTGCGGAGGAAATGCTCACATCCTCTTGAAGTTGTTCACAGCATGGAAAGTACATGTTGATAACTCGGTTCGGCGACACTTGCGTCTTTTTGAGAAATACCCATCAAGCTATCTCACTTTGGCTGAGATCACTGAAAAATAAGGTTGCTATCAAAAGATCCTAACAACATCAAACAGAAACATCTCTGCATATAGCGCGCATGATCAGCATGTCCCTGCAGTCAAGCATATCCTTGCTCAGCAGGAGACTCTTTCTTTGGTTGGGGAGAGTACGTGCCCCAACTATAATAGAGCATTGCGGCTCCATAGCTGAAATACTCTTATGTCTACTTCACCTTAATAGTATTTTAGAATAGAATTCTGCTGACTGTGTTGGATTGATAAATATTCAATTCGGGTTATTTCCTAAGTAATTGCATTTTATTTTCCAAAATTCAGGAATAACACAAATTAAACTAACTGTTACAATTTCACAAAGTTGAGCAGAGGTTTGTCCTTTCACTATCCAAGCGGCCAAATTGTATCAACAAGACTGTGAAAGATAATTCAAAAAATATCTATCTCTGACAATTCCCAGATTATTTTGAAATCTATAGTATTTGCTATTGTGATTATTGAATTATTTTCTTGAATGGCAACTTTTGGGACTCATCTGTTTTATGTGAAAGTGCTTGAGGTTAAGCCAAAAATGAGGTCTTACGTTTTTTTCGAATCAGAGTCTCAACCTTGTTCACCAATAACCATCGTTGGACTACTCAGGTTTTGATTTTAATTTCCAATGTTTTTGGTTTTTATTTGGTGATTTGTACAATATTAATTGTATTACTGGATATGCTGCTATCCCGATTTGTTTGTAAAATTAATTGTTTCATAAAATTGTTTCCTAATTGAAATGAATTTCGTGACATAAAGCTGAGTTATCTAGTAAAGAGGTTTTAAACTCTACTTCTTCAACATATTTTAAGACCCACTCTTATATATGTATCCAGTGACTATTTGATTGAAGCAAGTTTGATTTTCAATTTATGCTCTTTAACTGGACTATTTTTGTTCTTAGCTATTGTCCGATCACATTTTAATTATATTTCTTTTGAACCTCTATTTCTGAGCTGCTGCAATATTAGCGAGATTGAAAAAACAAAACATTATTTGGCAAACTGGAGAAAATTATATTAATTATTGTTACTATTTGCTAGATACTTTTCAACTATTGAACTTCAAAAAAAACTATATTGTTTTTTTGTTGAGTTTTATTTAGTTTAAATTGAGCAGCAAATAAACACAAAATGTAAGTACAGCATTTTCAAAACAACCGGGAACTGTTCGAAGTTCTTCAACACAAAAATCGATAGAGTACTATTTTGATATTCTTTTTCTTGAAATATTTAACAATTTGAACTTTTAATGAATTTTAAATCTTTGGGATACTCAGCATGGTAAACAAAATTTGAAGGAAATTTGTACTTCAAGAAATCTTTTATAGGGTCATTCAATTACCGATAAAAAGTAAAAAAACATAGAAATGGGGAATTAAAACCCAAAAAATGTATAACGAGAATTGCATCATATTACACGTATAATCTTTCATTCTGTAAAACTAAACAATTGGTAACTATGTATCAAGAAATATGATGCTCATCTGAATTTGAACCTGAAACCGTGACATTTTGACACTTGAATTGATTCTAATTCTTTGAAAATTGAATTTTTCAATTGAGAAAATTACCCAATAGTTTTTCAAATCAAATGATATAATATTTTTAATGTCATTAATCAGCTGGCAAGCGATACCTGAATGTTTTCTTGTTGGTAAATATTATTTTAAAATAAACATGAAAGTGCTTTGAATTGAGTGATAGATACATTGAAATGATTATAAAAAAGTAATTATTATTATTTTAGTTAGTGAGCTATCAGCAATTTGGAATAGTATGATGATCAACGAAAGTAACCAATTTATAATTAATAGCCCAACAACAATTCTTATCTGACAGAAACTGCTTTTCATTTATCAAAGGTCAGATAGTTCAAGATTAAATAGGAAACAAAAATTTTAGTAAACACAGAATGCTATTGCTAAACCAATCATAAATAAAATAGAAATAAAAAGAAAGATATTTGTGAGTTCAAGAAAAGTTTATAACCAACGGATACTAGCTAGAAAGGGGAAAACTCGGATTGCAAGTATTTTGGTCTAAGCAAGATATAAACTATCCAAATAATTAATTTCCAATAAGTTCTCAATTTTTTATTATTGAAAAACAAAACTAAATCCAACTTATTGAGCTTTGCGTAGCTGGATAAACTTTGAGCTATATTAATTAAAGTGTGAGATAGCTAATACTTCCTTGTATTAATTATCAAAGACAAACTTTCAATGTTATTCATAAAACAATAAGATAAATGAAATTTTTTAAATTTGTTATTGGGTACAAAGTGCTGGTGCAAAATGATGATGAAAAAAAAAATTTACTTCTTCATTAACCGAGGTAGTTCTAACCTAATAATGAAAAATTTCTAACTATATCATTCATGATTTATGAAATATATAAAACTCTTAAATGAATAGGTATAGTTGACTTTCTAATTTTACTTACAGTGGTTGATCAGCTTATTTGAACCTTTGCGATCACCTTCAACAAGACCAATTTTATAAGAGGACATGTAAGCATTCAGAAAGTGGTTATTGTCAACAGTGAGGTTGTTAGTCTTGAGATAATTATTCCAAAACAAAATACATTTTGAATCAGATTGAATAACATTAAAATAATCCTTCCATATCTTCATCTAAACTTATTTCAGGTTCTTTACTTTAAAGTATTCAAGATAATTCAATCAATTTAACTAATATAGATTATTAGATATTTTAACATTAATCAATTCACAAACATTAGGTTTCCAGTTTAAATTTGTTGATGCAATTTGTGAGTAATATACATAACTGATATAGGTCACTATACATAACAACCATTGATTATTAATTAATGGTATTCTTCATTATTCAATAACAAAACCAAAAGTAACAGCTAACTAATTTCTTACTGATTTCTTACTGATTTCTTTGGTAGGATATAACTAAAAACATTTATCTTAAGTTTCTAGAAACCAAAACAGCTAAAGGAAGTTGAATTTAGATAGGGTCAATTGCACAAGCATGGGATATTGAGCTATTAGACATAAATTGGGGTTTTTAATTAAATCTTTGAATTTCTCTAGCTGTACGATGGTATTATAAAAGTTGGTCTGGTTGTATCAATTCCCCTTTTTACTTTATTCTTTCTATTGTCGATAAAATTATGATGACTTTCGTTTTTGCTTCTAAGGTACATTTTGGTAGCACTCCTTGGATTGCATATTAATATTATGTTATGTATTGGGTCCTTGATGTTTATAGATCCTAAAAACAATCTCTACAATACTTATTGGGTTTTGTGCCAAAGAGTTTCGAAAAATTTGTAACAATATCAAAAATCAAAACTGATAATATTTTTATTTCAAATCACTCTAGGGCACCGGAACTAATAAATTTATTAGATATATATATATATGGCTCACTATTTTAAAATATAAAAATGAAAGTGTATAGACCCAGTCGCAAGCTCAGGCAACTATTATTCCAGAATTCACAAAAAGCAGATCAATTAA
This sequence comes from Ascoidea rubescens DSM 1968, assembly GCF_001661345.1. Lineage (NCBI taxonomy): Eukaryota > Fungi > Ascomycota > Saccharomycetes > Ascoideales > Ascoideaceae > Ascoidea > Ascoidea rubescens. Next base: position 1,249 of record NW_017962924.1, on the reverse strand, counting down.
AGATCCTTAAAAGTTTTGATTAGTTTAGGATAAACATAAATTTTGAAACCTAGAGAACTAGTTTTATTTAAAAGTCCTGAGAAAGAAATCCTGAGGCAGCAATCTCCACTATTGCATTTTCAACCCATTGCTGGCAGATGAAAGTAATTCTGTTTGAATTCAACGGAACATTTATTGTCGGAAAAGGAACATTCTCAAGCATATTTTCAAAGTAGTCGATCGTACAGTGAAGCACGCTTATGAAAGCTAGCGATGCAGGAATTAGAGTTACAGACCGCTCTAAATTGAAATTTGTTATGCATTCAAGGATAAAGCCCGAAAAACTACTAATAAGATGATGAAGAGTATATGTATTTCCAAACTGGAGAAGGAGTGCTGGGAAAACCATCTTGTTTCCCCCAATAAAATCAGCAGTTGAGAGATTCATTTTTGAAAATTATGTTTAATGTTAACTGCAATACCAGCGATTGAAGTGAGCTGTCTACTATGAATGGTCAAATAGAACTATTCAGCTTTAAACATTCAGAATCCCAAAGATCATGTTTTAAAGGATATTTGGGCATTTTATAATAATTTTATTCTAAAAAACATTAATGAATCTTATATGTACTTTTACCACAACCCAAAATTTTCACTAACCATGGCACAGCTGCTGAACCAAAAACACAAACGTTAGTTCTGTAGAAACATATTTGGGCAAATCCACAGCAAAAATCCAGATCACAAGTCAAATTTTGATTTCAGAGTTGAATTTGGAGAATTTGATTTGTTAAACCTAATAATAGAGTTGAACTGAGAGGATGAGTTTGAGTTAGACAATGAGGATATAGAATTGTTAGAATTATATGATTTATTACTTTTTGAATTTTTTATAATTGGTATCATTATTACATTTCACCAATGGATGTAACAAAAATTAATTCATTGCTTTCACTCGTCAGAATTTGTTTCACCATCCCAATAGTTTCTTTGAGATTCGACAGCACTTTTGAGGACGTATTTGCAGTTGAATCGACTGCTTGCTTTATACAGCAGTATCGAGAACGTATAGTATAATAAACTTGGTTTGACAACTAATTTTATAAATCTAAAGTAAAATGCAACATCTTTTATGATTGTCTATCGTGAATTGCAAAGTAATAATCGAATTACTGTTGACAAAATTCAAAAACATTAGCAGTCGAAAAAAACAATTCGCACAGAATCACAAACTTGCTGTGAATCACAAACTTGGTGTAGTTCTATCAGG